>NC_059231.1:4195583-4305583 GCF_020615455.1 Coregonus clupeaformis
TTTTGGCTGTCTTTGATAAGGGGATAGATTGTGTTTTGGCTGTCTTTGATAGGGGGATAGATTGTGTTTTGGCTGTGTTTTATAGAGGGATAGATTGTGTTTTGGCTGTCTTTGATAAGGGATAGATTGTGTTTTGGCTGTCTTTGATAGGGGGATAGATTGTGTTTTGGCTGTCTTTGATAGGGGGGATAGATTGTGTTTTGGCTGTGTTTTATAGAGGGATAGATTGTGTTTTGGCTATGTTTGATAAGGGGATAGATTGTGTTTTGGCTGTCTTTGATAGGGGGATAGATTGTGTTTTGGCTGTCTTTGATAGGGGGATAGATTGTGTTTTGGCTGTCTTTGATAGGGGGATAGATTGTGTTTTGGCTGTCTTTGATAGGGGGATAGATTGTGTTTTGGCTGTCTTTGATAGGGGGATAGATTGTGTTTTGGCTGTCTTTGATAGGGGGATAGATTGTGTAAGAAAACCCCTTACATCATATAGCTCCCTGATCCAGTCTGCTTTTAAAGGATATAGTTCTGCCTTATCTCCATCCCAGAATCATGCATGGGTCCGAGCTACAGACAGGCCAACACCACTAAATGCTCACAAGGTTTCTGTGTGTAGAGGGAAAGAGGGAGGTGACCCTACAGTGGAGTCATGGTTTCTCCATCGTCCAGCGTCACCCTGTAAAATAATGTTTATAGAAGCCCCTTCCCTGAATAACTCCATGTTGAAGGATCATCCAGCCAGTTCAAAGAGCATTGCTGGATGATCTGACAGAGAGGGAGAGAGAGAGAAATAAAAAGCCCTTTGGTTTATTTTACTCTGCAGCCCTTCATCTTGAAAAAGGATTATAGACAGTGAGTGGACCATGATTCAATCATTACATCATGAGCATTTACTGAAAGTCCTGGAGGATTGTTTGGTTAAGGTTGTTATGCGTCACGGTGGGTTTATATGACTTCTAAGCATTTTCTTATCCTGGATTTAATCCTGGCTTGTATTACAAGTTTAGGTGTTCCCCTATGAGTCATTAGAAAACATATGGATTTGGGTTAGCAGCGATTTGCTCTGGCTGTTAAGGGTGGCTAGGATGGACAAATCCCAGTCAGTCACAGCTGTTGTGTTCTGTACGAATGTACCATCGATCGCTTAAGTAGCCAAACTACACCACCTTTATTGACGCTCCTGTTCTCCCAGAGCACTGCCAACCTCATACAGCAAGAGAAATCCCTGAATGAACGCAAACACTCCGTTTATAAAGGCGACGCCCCACCCTTGATTGCCAACTAACTGCACCGGACAGGCGAGACAGACGAGAGCTACTCAGTGTCCACATGTCACACCAAGAAGTATCCACTGGCTCTTATAGTAATGCTTCTGCTAAGTGTGGAGTTCTCTCATGAGACTAGAGTGTTGGGAAAATGGCACAAGAGTCACTTCCCCATGTGGTTATGATCAAATCAAATGTTATTTTCTATTTGTCACGTGCCGAATACAACAGGTATAGACCTTACTGTGAAATGCTTACTTACAAGCCCTAAACCAACAATGCAGTTCAAGAAATAGAGTTAAGAAAATATTTACTAAATAAACCAAAGTAAAAAATAAAAAGTAACACAATAACAATAATGAGGCAATATACAGGGGGTAATGGTACCGAGTCAATGTGCGGGGATACAGGTTAGTCGAGATAATTGAGGTAATTTGTACATGTAGGTTGGGGTAAAGTGGCTATGCATAGATAATAGAGAGCGAGTAGCAGCAGTGTAAAAACAAAGGGGGTGGGAGTCGGTGTAAATAGTCTGGGTGTCCATTTGATTAATTGTTCAGCAGTCTTATAGCTTGGGTGTAGAAGCTGTTAAGGAGCCTTTTGGACCTAGACTTGGCGCTCTGGTACCGCTTGCCGTGCGGTAGCAGAGAGAACAGTCTATGACTTGGGTGACTGGAGTCTTTGACAATTTTTTGGGACTTCCTCTGACACCGCCTGGTATAGAGGTCCTCCACACATTCTGACACCGCCTGGTATAGAGGTCCTCCACCCATTCTGACACCGCCTGGTATAGAGGTCCTCTATTGGTAGGAAGAAGGGAAGAGTTGCTTTGGAGGTTACATGTTGAATATTCTGGTGGACACCACTGTCATCTTCTTGATGAAAGGTACTAATTTACCACAGAAGTATTATGGTCAACTGACTCTGTTCTCAAAATCCATTGTAAGTAATGGAAATGAAAAGGGAAGCAGACCGCACTTCAACCAACACGAGAAGAGATGCAGAGACAAATCACATGCATCGAGGAGAAAAATAGACTTGACTCTCCCTTACAATTAAAAGCTGACGTTTCAGCCTGTAAGACCTTCTTGAATAATTTGGGAAATCAGTCTTTAGCAGAGTTCAATGGCTATGGCTGAACCAAGGACTGGAGGGCATTTTCCTCCCAGAGCCTGCTGTCTGCTGATGTTTAGTCTGGTGAAATCAAATCACATTTTATTTGTCGCCTATACAGATTTGCAGATGTTATCTCAGGTGCAGCAAAATGCTTGTGCTTCTAGCTCCAACACCCTCCACTGTCCTCTGGGGACACCCCACTTTGACCCCAGGAGACACAGAGGCATGATCTCGTTCTCAAAGTACATTATTGATATGAAAATGTAATATTTAAAACTGGCCTAATGGCATTTTGAGGAAATGGCAGTAATCTGAGCAATTTCACATCATTTAGGCCCTGTCACATGACAAATGAAGAATGGATGTCCATATTGTGTTTAAAATAATATATCTGTCCAGTCTATTAGGTGTCGTTAGTGTCCTTACCGTTTTATTATACTTGTATTATTATATTCCTACCACAAGTTGACAATTTCGAATGTTCTTCCAAATGAATCTTTTTATTGGCTGCTGTCTGACATAACATTTTTCCATTGGTTGCTGGTGTTGTTAACACTGGGACACCCCCAGAATGGCAAAAGCAGGAGGTGTATGCAATTTAATGTCACTCGGCACAATAGTAGTTGGTAGTATGAAATTTGTAAGGGTTAGCGTTAGGGGTAGTTGGTAGTATGAAATTTGTAAGGGTTAGCGTTAGGGGTAGTTGGTAGTTGGTAGTATGGTAATAGTAGGTGTTAGGGTTAGGGGTACTTGGTAGTAGTAGGGGTTAGGGTTAGTTGGTAGCATGGTAATAGTAGGGGTTAGGGTTAGGGGTACTTGGTAGTATGGTAGTAACAGGGTTATTTCCCATTCAAAGTCAGGGGGACCACATTCATAAAACCCACCGTTGAATTATTGAATGAGCTCAGCTCCATTAATCATTGAGAAATTCCATGACAACCCCATTTTAATCTGTTCTCTACTCAAATTAGCTTAATTGATCCTCATCTCTGGCACATTACTGCTCTCACAGATGAGAAATCTACATGTCACGATCATGCAAAACCACATAGGCTTTCTATTCTCCTGCTCTGTAATAGTTGTATTGACTGGGTCGGAGTGAACTGGCCTGAAGTCCTAATGCGTAGAGATCAACAGCTTTGAGCAGGATATTGTCTGTGCCAGATACCTGACTCTCTGTGGACACAAAGTCTTAGCCCTCCACCTCTTATATAAGGCAGGGACAGAGCTCTCTGTGCTCCAGCCCTTGTAGGGGTGATGGAGGGGAAGGTTCTGTTTTCAACTAGAATAACTGTGTTAGCTTCCATACTCTTCACTCTCACCAACCACTCATCCAGTTTCGTGCATGACTGGGTTATTTGCTAAGGGAACTAAGCAGGACCACTGCTTCAACTCTGACTGTAAAAAGGCTCTTTCTCTTTCTGTCACTTTCTCGCTCTCTCTTTCTCTCTCGCTTGCACATACACACATAAACACAGTCATATAGAAAGAGAGAGTGAACCATATTCATGTGGTAAGTCATGCTTTTTCAGCAGGACTTTATCAGACCACCGTGACCTCTCTTTTCTCTATCCTACCAGATTAGGGAAATGAAAAGTGACATAAGCCCTCCATCTCCGACAATGGAGAATGATTTGCACCACAGCTACAAAATAAATATTGGGTCAGTCATGCGTAGTTCCCATGGTATGTGATCAGCCGAGTGTAACGTTGAATGACCTTGTACCACCTGCCTGTTTACCATGTCTTCATTTGTTTTCCCTGTTAGTTAGTTATAATGAGATCAGAGTTGTTTGATTTGCATTTTGGCTTCTGTTGCGGTGTGGTAACGCCTTTTTATTTTGATCAAACAAAGGCAAAAAATACAAGCTAATGCTGTAAACCTATACCTTGTTTAAAAGCAACACGTTAGTGAAACCTATTGGGAGTGTTTTCGGTTGGGACACTTACCCAGTGCTTAATTTGTAAATCGGGAGGTGCCGGAACAAAAAGTGAGCGAGAGAGGGGAGGTGACCTGGGGAGCTCTGAGGTACCGGAAAATCACTTTCATAATAAAGCATTGCATGCATATCATCGCATTTGCGTTGTGGTCTAGACTAGAGCAGTAGAGTAGAGGCGCGTGTAGAATATTTTTGGTCGCCTAGGGTCCGGGAAAAATGGGGCCTTTTATAAACGCATTTCATGCAATTCTATGTCATTTTACATGACAAAAGACTTTAGCAGAATCTTTTTTAATACCGAACAAATGATTGAAATGTCAGGATACTTTGACACTGACAAACTGAGAATGTGAGATTATAAAAAACGACCTCGTATTGAATCCATCAATAGCCTAGGCCTATATGTTGAGGAGACACACATAGTGTACAATATGAGGAGGAAATTATAGTCCTAAAAAACCTTTCCCGTTTCAATGACTCACCCAATGATGTGTAGCTCACTCACTGAAGATAGCCGATGTGCTCGTGCCAAAAGCCTATCTCTCTCCTTTTATGTAGTTTGTATAAACAATGCTGTTCTCTCAATAGGCCTATTTGGAAGTTGAAAAAATATTTTTTGTAGCCTACAAACAGATAAGTATTTTGGTTTCAGCAGGAGCCATTTGCTTTCCAACCTGTGCTATCTTAGGATTGTATTTGAAAATATTGTGAAAGGCCTGTTTTGGCTGCATGCTGTTCACTGAGAGATTTGCCATGCGTTCCCGACTGTAGGCAATGCCTTGTGATTGGGCTACACACAATCCACAGCTAGGCTATATAAAAAAGAAAGGGAAAAAACCCGATTGATCCTCTGTGTCTAAACTATAGACCTACTCCTGGTGTAGTATTCTGAATTTTTTCATTTATTTCTGAAGAGACGGCAGTAATTCTAGAACTTTGGCAAATGTATTTCAATATACCAGGGGTGCTGCAGCACCTCCAGCACCCTTCCCATTGCTATGATTCTATAAGGAAATAAATGATGAAGCACAACTCTGGAGAGATGGTAGTAATTCTAGAACATTGGCAAGCACCACCAGCACCCTTCCCATTGCTATGATTCTATAAGGAAATAAATGATGAAGCACAACTCTGGAGAGATGGTAGTAATTCTAGAACTTTGGCAAGCACCACCAGCACCCTTCCCATTGCTATGATTCTATAAGGAAATAAATGATGAAGCACAACTCTGGAGAGATGGTAGTAATTCTAGAACTTTGGCAAGCACCACCAGCACCCTTCCCATTGCTATGATTCTATAAGGAAATAAATGATGAAGCACAACTCTGGAGAGATGGTAGTAATTCTAGAACTTTGGCAAGCACCACCAGCACCCTTCCCATTGCTATGATTATATAAGGAAATAAATGATGTAATACAACTCTGGAGAGATGGTAGTTGCAGTCTCATGTCTATCAGAGCAGAGAGAGGGAAAGAGAGCATAGAAAGTGAATCTCATTCTGATTCTGTGAGAGATACAGGCACGCTTCTCTCTCGCACCACAGGAGCTGCCACGAGTTGGTTTCTAGGCGACAATGTTGCACAAATCATTAACAAATCATAAACCTGGCCCAACCCGAATCAATTCTTAGAATATTAGGCGCGGGCTGAAAATCTACATTTTCACAGTAGGCTGCGTGTTTTTAGGGGGCAGGAGGATTACAGAGGAGGCAACTCGAACGAACTCTGATCGCTTTTATTAAACATTTTACATTGCAAACAGTGGAAATTATGTTTCATGCCACGAGAAGTACCGGATCCTGGCAAATAGGTTCCGGAACGAAACAGTCCAAAACTGAGAGGTGCCGGATCCTGTTCCTCAAATTAAGCACTGCACTTACCCACTAAAGGGCAAAGAGAGGTTAGAGAATTGCCTGGAATGAGCTTGAGTCTAGCTGCTAGATGCTTTCCCAGGGTTTCTTCCTCTGTCCCAGAAACAAATACTGTGTAAAGTAAGCCCTCTGATGGCTTGACTAATTCTGAAGCACTCAGGGAGGGCTACCTTTACAGAATCTGTAAAAACATCCCCAACAGAGAGGGAGCCTCATTCAGCCATTGTGCTTGACAGGACAGGTGGAACTGGCTTTGTTTCCACAGCAAAGAGCTCTGGACAAAAATCCCAATGGCTGATCCTGGGATGAAATGCCATTCATCAGGAGGAGTGCATTGCCCCTTTAGATCTTTGCCAGTTGGGGAGATTTGTGGGAGGGAGTGGAGGTATTGGTAGGTCTCAGGCAGAGGTGGCTGTAAGCACCTTAATTCATAGTAAGGGCTCTGGACAAAATCCCAATGGGGGGGCAGAGAGAAATAGACAGAAACAGAGCGACATATACAGTACATGGAGACAAACAGAGAAAGACAGGGATAGAATGACTGGGTACGGGGCTATGTGATATGGAGTGGGGAGAGGCAGCCTATAGGGAGCTATGTGATATGGAGTGGGGAAAGGCAGCCTATAGGGGGCTATGTGATATGGAGTGGGGAGAGGCAGCCTATAGTTCCACTAAGTCCCAGCAGCAGTAGCTCCTGTATGGTGTTGGGAAGTGTTGGAGGTGGGGGGTAGTGGTGGAGGAGGAGGGTGGAGTTGGAAGGTAGCGGTGGAGGTCAAGTTGGTGCTTGTGGAGAGTAGTGGTGTAGCTGGAGAGTACATTTACATTTTAGTCATTTAGCAGACGCTCTTATCCAGAGCGACTTACAGTTAGTGAGTGCATACATGTTTTTTATTTTTAAATATTTTTTTCATACTGGAATCAAACCCACAACCCTGGCGTTGCAAATGCCATGCTCTACCAACTGAGCTACATCCCTGCCGGCCATTCCCTCCCTTACCCTGGGCCAATTGTGCACCGCCCCATGGGTCTCCCGGTCGCGGCCGGCTACGACAGAGCCTGGATTCGAACCAGGATCTCTAGTGGCACAGCTAGCACTGCGATGCAGTGCCTTAGACCACTGCGCCACTCGGGAGGCTAGTGGTGGAGGTGGAAGGTAGTGGTGGAGGGTAGTGGTGGAGGGTAGTAATGGAGGTGGAGGGTAGTGGTGGAGGAGGAGGGTGGAGTTGGAAGGTAGTGGTAGAGGTAGTGGTGGAGGAGGAGGGTAATGGTGGAGGGTAGTGGTGGAAGTTGTGGAGGTGGTGAAGGTAGAGGGTAGTGGTGTAGGTGGTGGAGGGTAGTGAAGGAGGTGGAGGTGGAGGGCATTGGTGGAGGTTAGTGGTGGAGGTGGAGGTGGAGGATAGTGGTGGAGGTGAAAGATAATGGTGGAGGGTAGTGGTGGAGTTGGAGGATAGTTGTGGAGGTGGAGGGTAGTGGTGGAGGTGGAGGGTAGTGGTGGAGGTGGAAGATGGTGGTGGAGGGTAGTGGTGGAGTTGGAGGATAGTTGTGGAGGTGGAGGGTAGTGGTGGAGGTGGAAGATAGTGGTGGAGGGTAGTGGTGGAGTTGGAGGATAGTTGTGGAGGTGGAGGGCAGTGGCAGTGGAGGGTAGTGGGAGCTAGCCTGGCCTATAAAGGCACTTCCCCTCTGGGCCTACAGAAGACCTAGGCTCCAACACTGATAATGTCCTACTTAACCTGGGTTAAATGAAAACCACCATAGACCAGTTTCCTTTTTTATGTGATTTAACACTTCTAGTTAGATTGGTGTTTTTACACCCCACTTGCTATATTATTGAACACACGTGCCATGTTATAGTAAAGGTTTGGCTTGGGTCATTTCGCAAGCAGTATGAACGTTGACTTATATTTCATTTTGTGTGTTTCCTGCCCTATTATATAACTAATTGGGTTGGATAAAGGTTGGGTCATGCTTCCCATAACGGTGTTGTTGTGACATAGACATGGTGCTGCAGGATGGTGAAGTGATGATTCAGGGGTGAGCTATCTGAAGCAAGAGCCACGTCAGTGAAGAGGTGTGTACGTGTACAGCATGTGAGCACACGCATGTCCTAACTTGCCTCGTCAGCCTTGGGCGCGGGTGCTGAGTCTGTTTCTGCTATTTCTAGAATGTGTTCTCTAAAGTGCTCTAAAAGTTCACGGGGTGTTGTCTCCCAATGTTCAGCCATAAAAGACTGAACGTTTTTTTTTCTAGCTTGAACCAGTATGAATGTGTTCTCTAAAGTGTTCTAAAAGTTCAAGGGGTGTTGTCCCCTGAACTTGTCAATGCAGGGATGTAACTTGTGGTTTTATACAGACAGTTATGCAGAAAGTTACAGTGAGAGAAGGCAAAGTTTGGAGAAAAGATTGGGACTCCAAGCCTTTTTATCAAGGGCAACAAAAAAAAAACTCTAGTTAATTCTTGGTACATCATCATACAGGAAATTACTCTTGAGTAATCACTGATTTGTCAGCCAAACCCACACACAGGCGTACACATTTCCTGTTTCACACTTATTTATTTCAGTTCAGAAGAAGTAAAAAAAGATAGTATCTTGCCCTAGATATTTTTGTCTTTAACACTCAAGCTTACAACTCATCTTCACCAAAATATCTATATTTTTACTCACGGTTTCCCCTTTTCTCAAAGTCTCAAAAGTTATACCACTGTTTGATTATTAAGGTGACATGTTTTTTTAAAATGTGTTATTATTTTTATTATTTTTATTTGATTACAATACAAAACATACACATACAAACGACAACATACAGACGCACACAAACATCAACAACATCACCCCTGCCCAGACCCACCTGCTCACACCCCCATCTCCAGCGCCTGCATCACTCTCCTCAAACTGCACCATTTTGTTTCTCAAACTGCACCATTTTGTTTCTCAAACTGCACCATTTTGTTTCTCTCCGCCGCCCACGCACTTTCAACATTTAGATAATAAAGCATTTGACCATTCCAATGTGTTAACGAGGGAGGATTGGTTGATTTCCAGTTTTTAAGTACTGTATATGTTATTTTCAAGATGATTGAGGAGAAAAGTATTGTCCAACCCATCGGGTATCTCACTGCACCCTCACATGCCATGTCTTGAACTATGCAGACAGACGGATTAAAAGTACATTTACATTGTAATACTTCTGACAGCCAACTTTCTAACTCCGCCCATAACCTTTGGACTTTATAGCATTCCCAGAAGGCATGGATTATTTAGTCATTATTAGCTTTACACTTAAGACATGAATCTGCCGTTGTGCTGTAGAATTTGTGAATTTTGTCTCTTGTGTAATCAATTCTATACATTATAATAATAATAATAATAACATTAGGTCTATACTGGATTAAGCATACATTTCTGTTAACTGTAATTTGGTTAGTTATGTTCCAACAGTCTTGGTTCCAGTAGCTTAACCCTAACCCAAGAGGTTGTCAGTTGGATCGGCTCTCTGCAAGGTTTTGTATATCTTACCTATCATACGTGGTCCTCTGTAGCTCAGCTGGTAGAGCACGGCGCTTGTAACGCCAAGGTAGTGGGTTCGATCCCTGGGACCACCCATACACAAATGTATGCACGCATGACTGTAAGTCGCTTTGGATAAAAGCGTCTGCTAAATGGCTTATTATATGAATATCCTTTTCTGACTCAATTAGGGTTCCCTCAAGATTGCTCTGATGTCCAAAAGATTTCAAATATTATAATTTTTTTTTTATCCAAGGATTGCTCCATAGGGTTGTGTTTTTAGTGAGTGATAATGGTTATTGTAGAATAAATTTCATTTTTTCTTCCATATTGTTATGGAGGTGACATTTACACGGGTAGAAATGACTTGCAGTCCATTTCATTTTTGTAATAAATTCTTAGTAAAATCCTAGTGGCTGTGTAGTGGATGCACCATAGGAGTCAGAAAAACAGCGTCTAGCAAGACTAGAGATGATTAGGACATTCGTCAGAGCAGCAAGCCTCTACCTCGTTATTCCCCATCTATTAGTGATGGGAACGTCAGGGGAATACAAGGCCGTTAACGGTGAGATTATATATTACATGCAGATCGGCTGGTTGAGACCTATAATGAGAAATGGTACCATTTTATACTGAGCTACACACCAAACCAGACTGGATCTCTCCTTAAAGATGGTAGAAAGCATTGCACTCAAGAATGAAAATGTAGGCCTATGTTATCTCAGGGATTCAAACCTCCTATGGAGCATGTGTTAGTTTCTTAGATCCAACAGAGAAATGTGTATGGACCATCACGCTGCGGTAGTTCTACACTAAACATAAGCAGATGAAGTTCTGTTTCACCCTGTATGCCTCCTTCTGTGTAATGAGGGATCCTAGCCAGGCTAGCCAGGCTAGTCACTGTAAATCTGTCACATTAAGGGGCCAGGAGGAAAGATGTGTCAATTACCTTTGGATAACAGAGCCTTTCCTCAGTCCCTGTCCAGTGTCCCTGTCACTAATCTGAAACGAGAGAGGGACACTGAGGAGGATCATGGAGATATTTGCCTGCCTATTTTTTTTTGGCTTGAATAGGATTTTGTCTCATGGTAACTAGGCCTCCTCAGTCGAAAACTACATACTGATTAAAACATGTTAAAGTCTGCAATGATAATGTGACAGACTGTTGCGTGACGATGATGTCGTTTTGTTAAACAAGTTATGGATGACCCCATTTTCGCTCAGGATCAGACAAGGTTTTAGGGAGTCCAGAAAACGGCTGTGTTTCAGTATTAGAGGCTGGAGAGACGAGCCGCAGGTTGTTCAGCAGTTGAAGACCTTTCAAAACATGGCTTTGTTTCTGGTTGTGAGCAAGCTAGGCAGAACAGATTTATTAGGGATAATCCTTTATCAGATGACATCCCTACTGAGATCATCAGTCATGTGTAAAATCCCCAGTGTTATGTGAAGGTCCATCTGAATCCTGTTTCATTAATGATTATTGACAGTGCATTAGATGAATATCCAGTTTGTTTGGGTTTTGCTGCTACATTTCTGTTTGGTCTGGATATGTTCATTAATGAATTCATTTCTCTGCAAGGGGCTGGCATGGAAACCAAAACAACAAAAGTGTTGGCATTGATCTGGCTTTGGCATATGTGTCACCCCTCTGGCACAGCTTTGAGCAACCCCACACGCCAGCCCCTCCAGTCTTGCCAGGACCCATGTCCATCTTTAGTCCACACAATGGAAATGGACAGCCATTGGAAGAGAATGTGATTGATGACTATTAGCCAACAATGGTTTCAGAATCACGTTGCCCATCTCAACAAGGTTTGATCACTAGCAATGCTAAAGATGACAATAGCTTAGTAAACTGCATTTCTGAAAAGGATGTTTTCCACGGTCAGTTTTCTGAAGAATGAGCAAATAAGATGAGAGATCATATTAGTATGGTGTGGGTGTATCAACTGGAATCCAGTCGGGCTCTCAGCCTCTGAAACCTGGCTGCTTTAATAACATGACCCCCTTCCCTTGAGTTGACAGACATACCGGGAATCTTTAGACCAGCTGTCCCACGCCCTGTTGTTTTTGATTTGCGGGGATTTACAGAGGCTGAGTCCAGCGTTCTGCATAGTCCAGACTCCGAAAAAGCCCTCACGTGCCTCGCCTCTTTTATACACCTCACCCTATAGATAGACCGAGACAGAGGACATGAGTTATAGGGGGAATATCATGCCGGTATTTCATTACAGACGAGCTTGAAATAGAAGGGCAGTAATAACGGGGGAATAGCTGCTGATGGAAATGGAATCAGCGCTGGGAGATGGAGCTGAGCTGGAGAGGAAACCGGCTTATCAGACTTATTCACTCTCTGTATTATCATCAGCATGAAATGCATTCCTGTATTTCCCAGTAAATTCACTAAACCTGTTATCCGAATGGTCATCTGTCCAGTGTACTCTGTCCTCGATCTGAGGAGAGCTTGGTTTGACTGAAACAGGGTCATTGTTCATCAGTGTGGTCCAGATGTAGGCTAGAGCCTCTCTCCTCCTGCTGGCTGGGTTTCTGACGAAGGCCAGGAAACTAACTACGAGCGGTACAGCTGTTTGTTCACCCGCACCCAACTGCAATTGCTAATAACCCATCCGCCACCGGCCTCCCGACTATATGTGATAAAGTGAAATCTGAGGCCCGCACCCGACCCTAACCCGCTAATATAGAAAATGCGCTGTAGGCTACAGTCAGAGATGGCGTAATGATTTTTTGACAGGGGGTGCAGGATTTCTTTGTTGTTGCCTGATTTAGATATGTTTCTGCTTATAATTTCTGACATTTTGGTAGGCCATTTGTTAGTCAACTTGTCTATAATTAGATACATGCAGCTTCTCTTCTGTCATTATATGTTGCCCCAGAAGACTAAATAAACACTTGCTCTCCAGAATAATGTCATAAATCGATAGAATGAATGCTTCAATCTAGTTGACATCGGTAAAGTTTTCTCTGTCATCTCTGATTCTTCCGCGGAGCAAAGACGTTTAGGGACCGGGGAGAAAATGGAAAACAAAAAAAACTGTAAAGATCTTCTGTGCAACATTTCCAAATGACCAGTTGCAAGGAAATAAAAAGCTTTCAAGATTCTGAAATAAATAAATCATATTTCTCCACTCCTGTTCCCGAGTAGAAACTTAGCCTATATTTGGTGTATCATTTTACTGCAAGAAATGCTTAATTCAGCAGGAGTTAATATTACGGCTATGTGAGTGGTTATAGACCTACAGTTCCCTTGACATGGCATAGGCCTATTTGAAGTCCCCGTATTGCGACTGTCGAATTTGTATAGTGCATCACGCCTCACAATCATCACACATAATATTCACTGCTATCATTCTCTTTTACCACTTCACCAAATCTTTCCCAAACATTACTTTTCTGGTCCTCCCTTCTCTTTATCTTCAACTCTCCATTTTGCAGCTTTTTGCCTCTTTTTGAACTTTTTTCTGCCTGTTCCCCAAAAGCATTTGGTGATTGGTGTGTAGGCTATTGGTCCCACGTACAGTTAGGACCTGAAGTTTAGGCTGACGCACTAATGCCAGATAGCCTAAAATAATGAAAGAAAAACCTCAGTGTAGCCTATAGATATAAATTGCAGAAGAATTATACATTTATGGATTTATTAAGGTATTGTTTTCTCTATATTCAACCCGCCCGCCACCCGCCCTTTATCCACACAATATTTCAGGACCCTAAACCCGCCCGCCCCGCAGATACAGTTAATATGTTGGAAATTCCTAATTGTTTGCATAGTCAACCTACACACAGCACTGACACACACACTTACCCCACCAGACATGCCACCAGGGGTCTTTTCACAGTCCCCAGGTCCACAACAAATTCAAGGAAACGTACAGTATTATACAGAGCCATGAGTGCATGGAACTCCCTTCCATCTCATATAGTGCAAATGAACAGCAAACCTGGTTTAAAAAAACGAATTAAGCAACACCTCACGGCACAACACCTCTCCCCCATGTGACCTACTTGTTGTGTGTATGTACTGACATGTATGTGTAACTGATAGATGCACACACACTACATGTTAATGTTTTTAAATGTATGTAAATTGTAAAGTATTTTGTCTGTAATGTCCTTTTCGTTATGTGTTGGACCCCAGTAAGACTAGCTGTCGGCTAATGGGGATCTTAACAAATTAAATAAAATTAAATAACTGCGGGTACTGCGGGTTATGACTCAACCCGCGCATCACTACTAACTACCCCTCTATCTTCTCTCTCTACCTCTCTCTCTACCTCTCTCTCGCTCTACCTCTCTACCTCTCTCTACCTCTCTCTCTCTCTCTCTACCTCTCTCTACCTCACTCTCTACCTCTCTCTATCTCTCTCGCTCTCTCTCTACCTCTCTCTCTACCTCTCTCTAGCTCTCTCGCTCTCTCTCTACCTCTCTACTTCTCTCTCTCTCTCTCTCTCTCTCTCTCTCTCTCTCTCTCTCTCTCGCTCTCTCGTTCTCTCTCAACCTCTCTACTTCTCTCTACCTCTCTCTCTCTCTCTCTCTCTCTCTCTCTCTCTCTCTCGCTCTCCTCTCTCGTTCTCTCTCAACCTCTCTACTTCTCTCTACCTCTCTACTTCTCTCTCTCTCTCTCTCTCTCTCTCTCTCTCTCTCTCTCTCTCTCTCTCTCTCTCTCTCTCTCTCTCTCTCTCTCTCTCTCTCTCTCTCTCTCTCTCTCTCTCTCTCTCTCTCTCTCTCTCTCTCTCTCGTTCTCTCTCAACCTCTCTACTTCTCTCTCTCTCTCTCTCTCTCTCTCTCTCTCTCTCTCTCTCTCTCTCTCTCTCTCTCTCTCTCTCTCTCTCTCTCTCTACCTCTCACTCTCTCTGTAGCAACAGTAACAGCAGGGTTCGGCCAACCGTCAGTCAAGGGGAGTTGATTCCTGAAAGGGTTGTAGCTGGATCAGAGGACGTGCGTCCTTGTGCTACTGTGTACATACACTACCAGTCAAAAGTTTTGCACACTCTTGGCATTCTCTCAACCAATTTATTGAGGTAGTCACCTGGAATGCATTTCAATTAACAGGTGTGCCTTCTTAAAAATTAATTTGTGGAATTTATTTCCTTCTTAATGCGTTTGAGCCAATCAGCTGTGTTGTGACAAGGTAAGGGGGGTATACAGAAGATAGCCCTATTTGGTAAAAGACCAAGTCCATATTATGGCAAGAACTGCTCAAATAAGCAAAGAGAAACGACAGTCCATCATGACTTGAAGACATGAAGGTCAGTTAATACGGAACATTTCAAGAACTTTGAAAGTTTCTTAAAGTGCAGTTGCAAAAAAAACATCAAGTGCTATGATGAAACTGGCTCTCATGAGGACTGCCACAGGAATGGAAGACCCAGAGTTACCTCTGCGGCAGAGGATAACTTCATTAGAGTTACCAGCCACAGAAATTGCAGCCCAAATAAATGCTTCACAGAGTTCAAGTCACAGACACATCTCAACATCAACTGTTCAGAGGGGACTGTGTGAATCAGGCCTTCATGGTCGAATTGCTGCAAAGAAACCACTACTAAAAAACACCAATAAGAAGAAGAGACCTGCTTGGGCCAAGAAACAGGAGCAATGGACATTAGACCGGTGGAAATTTGTCCTTTGGTCTGGAGTCCAAATTTGAGATTTTTGGTTCCAACCGCCGTGTCTTTGTGAGACGCGGTGTGGGTGAACGGATAATCTCTGCATGTGTAGTTCCCAACGTAAAGCATGGAGCAGGAGGTGTGATGGTGTGGGGGTGCTTTGCTGGTGACACTGTCTGTGATTTATTTAGAATTCAAGGCACACTAAACCAGAACGCTACCATAGCATTCTGCAGCAATACGCCATCCCTTCTGGTTTGGGCTTAGTGGGACTATCATTTGTTTTTCAACAGGACAATGACCCAACACACCTCCAGGCTATGTAAGGGCTATTTTACCAAGAAGGAGAGTGATGGAGTGCTGCATCAGATGACCTGGCCTCCACAATCCCCCGACCTCAACCAATTGAGATGGTTTAGGATGAGTCGGACAGCAGAGTGAAGGAAAAGCAGCCAACAAGTGCTCAGCATATGTGGGAACTCCTTCAAGACTGTTGGAAAGGCATTCCAGGTGAAGCTGGTTTAGAGAATGCCAAGTGTGTGCAAAGCTGTCATCAAGGCAAAGGGTGGCTATTTGAAGAATATAAAATATAACTTTTATTTTTATTTTGTTTTTTGGTTACTACATGATTCCATATGTGCTATTTCATAGTTTTGATGTCTTCACTATTATTCTACAATGTAACAAATAGTAAAATAAAGAAAAACCCTTATAATAATAATAATAATAATAATAATAATAATAAAATAATTTAATAATAAGCCATTTAGCAGACGCTTTTATCCAAAGCGACTTACAGTCATGCGTGCATACATTTTTGTGTATGGGTGGTCCCGGGGATCGAACCCACTACCTTGGCGTTACAAGCGCCGTGCTGTACCAGCTGAGCTACAGAGGACCACTGTAGGTTGCGTTCTAATTAAACACAGCATTTATCTTCATCCCCTCCCCCCTTTGCCCCTTATTTGTTCTCCTCCTCCGTACCCTTGAATGAGTAGGTGTGTCCAAACTTTTGACTGTTACTGTACATGGGCCCCGTGTAGCTCAGTTGGTAGAGCATGGTGCTTGCAATGCCAGGGTTGTGGGTTCGATTCCCACGGTGGGCCAGTATGAAGAATACTTTTTTTTTATACACTCACTAACTGTAAGTCGCTGTGGATAAGAGCGTCTGGTAAAATGTACTAAATGTCTCACAACAGCTGCTAAGGTACATTTCAACCTTTTAAGCCCTGAAGGTTCTTTCTTAGCAGAGAAATCATACATGAAAGCAAATAATTTATCGTAGGGTTTTGTGTGTCGGATTCCTAGCAGCGTTCCTGGTTTAATATGTAGCACCAGACTATGGCACACTATCATGTGAGATATAATGCATTACCACAAACTCATGTTTACCTTCACCAGTACAGTGTGAGTGATGTTTTTGAGCATGATTGGATTAGGTGTGGTGATGGTGTTTTAACATGGTCTGTAATTCCTAAAGCGAAGTGGTATCAGATATGATCTGACACAGTTGTGGTTTCAGAAAGTGCAGATATCATGGCTAAAAAAATTTACAAGTGAGCCACTGAACTGCTAAAGCACTACAGTATAGTGACTCACAGACATGCAGGGGGGAAATCCATACACACTCTTTTGAAAGCATAAACTGTCAACATCACTCCACGTGATCCACTATGTACCAGTGTATCAGTGTATCAAATACTTGTGGGGAGAACAAGTATTTGATACACTGCCGATTTTGCAGGTTTTCCTACTTACAAAGCATGTAGAGGTCTGTAATTTTTATCATAGGTACACTTCAACTGTGAGAGACGGAATCTAAAACAAAAATCCAGAAAATCACATTGTATGATTTTTAAGTAATTCATTTGCATTTTATTGCATGACATAAATATTTGATACATCAGAAAAGCAGAACTTAATATTTAGTACAGAAACCTTTGTTTGCAATTACAGAGATCATACGTTTCCTGTAGGTCTTGACCAGGTTTGCACACACTGCAGCAGGGATTTTGGCCCACTCCTCCATACAGACCTTCTCCAGATCCTTCAGGTTTCGGGGCTGTCACTGGGCAATACGGACTTTCAGCTCCCTCCAAAGATGTTCTATTGGGTTCAGGTCTGGAGACTGGCTAGGCCACTCCAGGACCTTGAGATGCTTCTTACGGAGCCACTCCTTAGTTGCCCTGGCTGTGTGTTCCGGGTCGTTGTCATGCTGAAAGACCCAGCCACGACCCATCTTCAATGCTCTTACTGAGGGAAGGAGGTTGTTGGCCAAGATCTCGCGATACATGGCCCCATCCATCCTCCCCCTCAATACGGTGCAGTCGTCCTGTCCCCTTTGCAGAAAAGCATCCCCAAAGAATGATGTTTCCACCTCCATGCTTCACGGTTGGGATGGTGTTCTTGGGGTTGTACTCATCCTTCTTCTTCCTCCAAACACGGCGAGTGGAGTTTAGACCAAAAAGCTCTATTTTTGTCTCATCAGACCACATGACCTTCTCCCATTCCTCCTCTGGATCATCCAGATGGTCATTGGCAAACTTCAGACGGGCCTGGACATGCGCTGGCTTGAGCAGAAGGACCTTGCGTGCGCTGCAGGATTTTAATCCATGACGGCGTAGTGTGTTACTAATGGTTTTCTTTGAGACTGTGGTCCCAGCTCTCTTCAGGTCATTGACCAGGTCCTGCCGTGTAGTTCTGGGCTGATCCCTCACCTTCCTCATGATCATTGATGCCCCACTAGGTGAGATCTTGCATGGAGCCCCAGACCGAGGGTGATTGACCGTCATCTTGAACTTCTTCCATTTTCTAATAATTGCGCCAACAGTTGTTGCCTTCTCACCAAGCTGCTTGCCTATTGTCCTGTAGCCCATCCCAGCCTTGTGCAGGTCTACAATTGTATCCCTGATGTCCTTACACAGCTCTCTGGTCTTGGCCATTGTGGAGAGGTTGGAGTCTGTTTGATTGAGTGTGTGGACAGGTGTCTTTATATAGGTAACGAGTTCAAACAGGTGCAGTTAATACAGGTAATGAGTGGAGAACAGGAGAGCTTCTTAAAGAAAAAACTAACAGGTCTGTGAGAGCCGGAATTCTTACTGGTTGGTAGGTGATCAAATACTTATGTCATGCAATAAAATGCAAATTAATTACTTAAAAATCATACAATGTGATTTTCTGGATTTTTGTTTTAGATTCCGTCTCTCACAGTTGAAGTGTACCTATGATAAAAATCACAGACCTCTACATGCTTTGTAAGTAGGAAAACCTGCAAAATCGGCAGTGTATCAAATACTTGTTCTCCCCACTGTATGTGATGTTATGTAACTGTCTGATATTGGATAAATCACACACATTTAATGTCGTTCAAGACAATAAAACATGGCATCACAAGACTCCAACTAGCCTCCTAGTTGCATCGCCAAGGGGACAAAAATCAAGATATCTAGTCAGGGGGCCTTCCAGTGACCATTTTGTGTCATTAAGTAGCCTATCCTTGCCTTGGAGCCTTTTGTTTTTGGAGGGGGCAGTCAGCTCTAGTGACCCAGTTTACATTGTTGCCCGATGGTACGAAACGTTATATGCTGTTTTCCTTTTGGGGGTTTTCAAAAGCAACAATCAAAGCTATTGTGTGGTGTCTAGTGACCCTGGTCTTTCACTATGTGGGACAATCTGATAATATAACGAGCCTGGCAGCCTGGTTAGGAGGGGTTTCATCAAGAAAGAGATTCACAGAAGGTTGTAGTTCATATACAGAGAGCATGCAGCAGAGAGCGTCATAGGAAATGTATGGATTTGGTTAACTTGATAATTGTGTGTGTTTTATTTACAACATAATATAGACTCCACAAGGCACAAAAAAGTATTTTATTCATAAAACATCTCTTTTTAAAAACGAAGCCCAATGGGAGGGGGGGGGGGGTCTTCCCTGCTATCCTCCATGCCACTGAGGCAGACTTCCTTTTTTCCCACACTAGAAACAAACATACACATATGAACAACAACTTACAGACGCACACAAACAATGACTACATCTCATCTTCTCAGACCCGCATGCTCACACCTCCATCCCTAGTGCCTGCATTATTGTTTGCCACTTGGCATTCAATTGTACCGATTAGTTTTTCTCGGTCGCCCATGCTATTTCAATATTTCAATAATAAATCAAGCGATTTTTTTAATTGTGTTAATGGTGAAGGATTGATTGATTTCCACATTTTTTTGTAACCATTTTTAAAGATTAGTGATGGGAAGAGAATCGTCCAGCACGTTGGTTTCATTGGTCTCACAGTGCCTCAAGCCAAGCAGAAGTAACAGCGAGACATCAGCTCTAAACAAAGCCACAGCTGCCGGGTTTGGCCAAGTGAGTTGTTTCAATTACAGGTAGCCAACCAGGGTCCTGGGGGTCAGTGAGATAAACCAGAAGCTGCTTGCTGTTTGCTGGCTGCTAGATACCCACATTCTATTGTATAGGCCCTCACCCCACCCTCACCCAACCAGCCCAGCCTGATTAATCATAATGCCACCCCTAGGTACCAGGACGTGCTTCACCACCATTGTGTGGAGTAATGGAATGTGGTTAATGGCTCTACAGCCAATAGTTGAGGGAGGATGGGAGGAGGTAGTTGTTATTGGCTGTTGCTACGGCAACTACCATAAGCTTACCATATGCAGAAGAGGGGAAAAAAACAACAACACAAGTTTCTCGTAAATGGCAATCACATGCAGTCTTCAGTCTACAGAAAAAGCTATGCATTTGCAGATGGATTCAATTAACTTTTGTTGGTGTTGTTGGTGTTGTTGGGGGTTTGGCTTTTTGCTCAGTTTTGCACATCGTAATGAAATGAAATCCTTCAAATCTATAAGCACCCACAGATCCCGTGCTTTCTAGTCATAGTTCATGGTTTAGTCATGACCTGCATGACAGGTTAGTGTATAATAGGGGTACACTATTTAATCCGCACCCCCATGTCCATCAGGTACATAAGTGGTGGGTTCCACAGTTCAGACATGGTCTGATAAGTTCAAGACGCTGACCATTAATGGAACCTGAACTTTCCTGTTTGCACATCTCATGGTGGTTCTAGCGACTGAGACCAGCTGAGCTGCTTTGAAGTGTAATGAGTGTTCTCAGAGCTATGTGGCTATGAGTGGCGCAGCAGGATGGTAAAAGAAGCGATTAGTCTTGCCACCCCTCATTTCCTATCCCTCTTGAGCCCTGTCCCAACCAATCACATTGCAGCCTGACGAGACTGTCTCCCTGTGGTCTCCTCATTCCCAAGAGGATCTGTCTGTTCAGACGCCCTGTTGACATTCTACTCAGACAGACTGGCTATAGTTTGGACACAAAAGGGTTAAAAATGATGTATCCAGCTCCGGCAGTGTTTCAGTTTTGACCTCCACAATGAGTATTCTATGGCTTTGCTGTAACACTCACCGGTATTCATTTCATGTTATGTATTATGTATTATTATTTATTTAAAAAAATGTATGTGTTGTGTTGAAATGTAGATTTGTATTAGAAAGAAAGGTCAAGGATTATAGGTATGCACATTTATTGAAGACCTTCAGCCCTTGTCTTGGTCAAATAGCTATTTTCGTAAATTGTATAATCTCCAGTGTACGACATTCTCAAGGCACACTGGCTCCCCATAATGCACTTCAGAATGAGGGATGAATCTCCAGATACTCTGCATGGTCTCTTGGCAGGCAGATTACTCAAACGCATGCAGCCATAGACACACATAACATGTTTATATACATAATTGGTGGTAACCCAACACCATTATCACTGTGGATTACAGTAAGATACTGAGGAGAGAGAAGAAGGGGGTTGGGGGATGGTAGCATTATGGGAATGGAAACGAAACAATCCCTAGCAGAAGCGATGATGTTTGAGTTCAGTCCAAAACCCTGCTGTCTCGTCTCCTAGGGACATACCACAACAGCCGTAGGGGGGGAATCCCTTTGTTTGGTTTGGCGTGACCGTGTGAAAGAAAGAGCTTCACTGACTGCTGTGACACTCCTGCTCTGTTCGACGACTCATGTTCTTGTTTGTGCTTTTCTCACGCGGTGTAACCAACACTAAGAGGCATTAGCTGTTACATGTTGTCCGAGTAACAGCTTGGCATTGGCATTCCCTTGGTGTAACATTTCTTCTCTGATGTCTATCCATCTCAAGAGACAACATTCTTTCTCTTAAAAAATGAAAATAGTTGAGGCGTGGTAAAGATTTTTTCCAGGGAGTATTCTAAGTCTAAGCAATGTTCTAGTGAAACTAACAGTTCGTTTAACATTATTATGAGAAGGTGGGTGTGCTGAGTTCAGTCCGACCATGCTCCCTTAGCCTGTCTCGTTGAGTGTGCACATGCATGTTAGCGTGTGTCTGCATGTTGTCTCTGGAAGAATGTGATTTCCAGGTGTGCAGACATAAGGCTTGACTGCACCTGCTCCCAGGTGCCAGCTCAGCTATGTTGTGCTTGAATGGTGAGCACCCTATCGCGCTAATATGAACACCTCACAATGCATTAGATTTTTGCAAAGAAATGTACCCCCAAAATAATCCATGAGAATAGTCTGTTGTATGCATGAAACATATTGAGACAAAAAACACTGAACCTGAGTTTGCGTGCCCCACAATCTCATTGTTGTCTCGTACTGTAGTTGACGTGGGAAAGGGGATACCACACATCTGTTGCACAACTGAACGCGTTCAATCGAAATGTGTCTTCCATTTTTAACCCCTCTGGATCAGAGAGATGCAGGGGGCTGCCTTAATCGACGTCATCGGCATACAGGTAGCAGTTGTTGTTGGGGGTTAACTACCTTGCTCAAGAGCAGAACGGCAGCTTTTTCCACCCTGCCATCTCGGGGATTCGAACCAGCGATGTTTCGGTTATTGGCTTAACCGCTAGGCCACGTTTCCCAAAAGGCTTGGTCCATTCATTGAGTCCATGTCAGTGATAGTCCCTCCCCTGTGTACTGGTGCGTACTGAGGGGACAACAGTGTGATGTTGTTTCCATGGTAATGTGTCCAGTGGGGTGCAGGGCCTTAATGACTTATATGGCCGCTGTTAATGCTATCTCATGATCTGCTATTACCATGACAATAGCCTGAGCCGACTGTAAACACAGACTGAACACAGCACTTCCGTTGGTAGCTATTCCTCCACTCCACCACTCCACTTTGAATCTGCTGAGACTTAGGGATACTAAGGAAGATAAGCTTCTCACCGTTCTCAATGTTGAAATGTCTTAGTGACGTTGTTCAAGAACAAACCTTGGTAGGCTTACAGGAGACTGCTTGACTTACACAACCATATGTCTCATGGTCTAGCAGACTAACAGAGAGAATAGAGATATCCTCTACTGTAGTAATACTCTACCATGATCCTGTTTAGCACCTCCGAGAAATGACAGGCTTCTCTCATGCATCTGAGAAGACATGTTGAGACCGACCCATGCACGTGGATAACCCTGAGGCTTGACGATGCATAGTCTTCCCCTACAACGATCAAAGCCTCTTCATACATGCACCTTTGTTAGCCTGAGTCCCCTCCTCTTCTTTTCTGTTGTCTAGCAGTAACACTTGTCCTTTGTTCTGAGGGGGTCGTTTGTTCAGTCATAAAGACAGAATTATGATTGAATGTCCGTTATCACCCAATAACAGGTGGTGACACAAATACAAGCGCAAAGATGTATAGCCTACTCATTCTCCACCAATTTGCTACTTGTGTGGTCTTTCCCTTCAAAGATTCTCTGAAAAATGGCAGCTGTTATTCTTCAGGTTGATAGATATAAACCTTATACATTTGAGCATTAGGGTATTTTATCTTGGGAGCTCATATTGGAGATGGGAGGAGATGGTTTTCTCCGTGCAGCTGAACTTCCTGTCCTGTCTCTCTGACAGTCCAGCCAAACCCCCTGAGCTGACACACTGTGATCCCATCACTCACCGCCTCCATCTCCTCGCATGGAGATAGCGTTGCCAGGCAACCATGCATGTCTGGTCACCCGAGCCAGGGAATCCGAAAGAAGTCATAGATTTTGAGGATATAGAGTGTGTCTGTCTGTCTGTGTGTGTGTGTGTGTGTGTGTGTGTGTGTGTGTGTGTGTGTGTGTGTGTGTGTGTGTGTGTGTGTGTGTGTGTGTGTGTGTGTGTGTCAAGGCGAGGAGACTATAACCTTGCCTGTATTGTTTCCCTCAGACTTTATATATGAGGCAGAGCCTTGATGTAGACGCCTCTTAAAACTCCCAACAACAGTGATGAGGAAATGTTGAGGTATAGAGGAACACAAACTTTTCACATCAACCAATCACCTCACGCCCATAATGCTGTTCTACAAACAATATCGTAGTTCTACGCACATGTCAAGTAGAGTTCAGAGAAACAAAGCACACAGTAAACCATAGACGCCTCCAGCATCATACATTTAATCGTAATACACTGACAGGGGCTGAATAGAATAGAATGAGCTTCATGAGTCTCCATTACCAGAGACGTGAACATGTGGTCCCGTGTAGCTCAGTTGGTAGAGCATGGCGTTTGCAACGCCAGGGTTGTGGGTTCGATTCCCACGGGGGGCCAGTATAAAAAAATAAAAAATAAAAAGTATGCACTCACTAACTGTAAGTCGCTCTGGATAAGAGCGTCTGCTAAAAGTGTAAATAAGATTTGACCCGGGAGGAAAAATATGACTGGCCTCCCAAACACTTCCATCTATAAATCACTGCTAGGCAAATCCCCACCTTATATTAGATCATTGGTCACCATAGCAACACCCACCCGTTGTCTGCGTTCCAGCAGGTATATCTCACTGGTCATCCCCAAAGCCAACACCTCCTTTGGCCGCCATTCCTTCCAGTTCTCTGCTGCGAATGACTGGAACGAACTGCAAAAATCTCTGAAGCTGGAGACACTTATATCCCTCACTAACTTTAAGCATCAGTTGTCAGAGCAGCTTACCGATCACTGCACCTGTACACAGCCCATCTGTAATTAGCCCACCCAACTACCTCATCCCCATATTGTTATTTACATTGTTATTTATTTTGCTCATTTGCACCCCAGTATTTCTATTTGCACATCATCTTCTGCACATCTATCACTCCAGTGTTAACACTAAATTGTAATTATTTGGAACTATGGCATATTTATTGCCTTACCTCCATAACTTACTACATTTGCACACACTGTATATAGATTTTCTATTGTGTTATTGACTGTACGTTTTGTTTATTCCATATGTAACTCTGTGTTGTTGTTGTTTTTATCGCATTGCTTTGCTTTATCTTGGCCAGGTCGCAGTTGTAAATGAGAACTTGTTCTCAACTGGTTTACCTGGTTAAATAAAGGTGAAATAAATAAAATAAAATAAACAAAAATGAATCAGTCCCCATGACAACACATCCCCAGTGTATGATCAGCCTCCTGTTGAAAATCAACCTGGGACATGTGATGCTGCAGTATGCTATATCTCTATTGCTGGGTCCCTGGCTGCAGTATGCTATAACTCTACTGCTGGGCCCCTATTTAGAGGTGAATACATCTACATGTATTGGCAACAGAGCAGACAACACGGAGAGGGGAGGGGAGATGAGGGGAGCAGGTAAATGCTTTGGTTGTGTTAACTATTCCCTGGCTGCTGGTAAGGAGGTTTCAGAACCAGAAAACCCATCAGAACACCATGAGGAATCCCCAACACCGCCGTCAGTTCACATGAAATAGAGTCCTCTGTTCACTCAAACAAAAACACTATGTTATCTTTCTCCCTTATCTCTTTGAAGGTGGAACATTGGACCCATGTGTCACAGCTGGGATACTATTGTGCTCATTAGAACACAATGTAACTGGGGAACATATTGACAGAATCGGTTAGGTTGCATTGTCAGGTTCCAAGGTGTGTGTGTGTGTGTGTGCGTGTGTGTGTGTGTGTGTGTGTGTGTGTGTGTGTGTGTGTTGGCCATAGTGGTGACGCATGGAGGCTTTGTTATAACTGCTGTGTTTACATTGGTGTAGGTCACTTCCCAGGTAACAATGGAGGACTGTTAAAATGGTATTGCCATCGCAGCATCTGTCACATATATAAGCAGGGGCGGTGTGTTCATTAGGGCGATATGGGCGACGCACTGCCAAACGGGAAAAGGAAGGGATTTTTTTCTAATCAATTATTTCACGGCAACAGTAGTTATCAGTGTTCTAATCTAGACGTCTGATCTGCCACTAAATGTCCAATCAGGCTAAAGTCGTGCTTCAAATGCCCCCCCCTTTTGGGCCGATTTCAGTCAGGTTGAAAATCGCCCCAGAAGTCTCTCATAGACTCTCATGTAAAAAAAATATTTTTCAAATATCAGAGCTTTCAATACAATCTCTATGGGTTTCTGAGGGCTTGCACTTACGCACTTTCGTCATACGTAACATAACCATGAACGTAACTAAGAAAAGAGCGGGTAGCAGCGTCAATCAATTCACGTACTACTATCAAGATGGCTAACGTTCAGTGCAACTCGATTGTCTCTTTGAAAGAAGTTCACATCAAAGACCATTCAAAACGAGCTACTGGAGTGTATGCTAGCGGTCATGAGGGAACATATTGTGGAGGAGGTGAAGTCGGCGAACTTCGTAGCTATCCAAGCTGACGAGACCACGGACGTTTCTACACAGACACAGCTGGTGCTTGTGCTGAGGTACATAGATAGCAACCACAAAGTGCAGGAGCGCTTTTTGAGTTCCTTCCCATCTCGGAATCAACCTCAGTCTCAATCGCCAGTGTGCTTTTGGAGAGACTGAACGGTATTTTTGCAGACGACGAGAAAGTCAAACTGTGGTGCACTGGCACTGTACCAGGTTCTCATGAGCTACAACCTCCAGGAGACGTTCTCTGAGACTGTGACTCTGTTGAACATCCTCATAACTACTCCAATGACAACAGCTGAAGCTGAGAGATGTTTCTCAACTTTGACACGAGTTAAGACATTCCTGCGAAATTCAATGGGCCAGGAACGTCTGAATGCACTGGCCATGCTTTCCATGGAGAGGGAACTAGTCCTCAGCATGCCTGATTTCAATGAGAAAGTCATTGACCGCTTTGCTGCATTGAAAGAGAGAAGAGAACAGTTTCAGTACAAGTAATGTAGCCTCTCTCTCTCTTTGTCCCTCCCTGTCTGTCTCTTTAACACACACACGCCCAAATCAGTTCACAGTTGATGTTGTTTAAAATAGTTATTTTTAATTTAAAAAAAAGTAAAAAAAATAATAATAATCTGTTCATGTTCATTTTTACAAATCTATACAATTGGCCAGAATATGGTTGTTCATTTTTACAAAGCCATACAGATAGCTGTGTTTACCTTTTCTATAAATTATTTTCAAATTCTGTTTTCAGGCAAAATGTCTATCACTGTTCATTTTCACAAATATATACAAGAGGGCAGAATATGGAAGTCTATAAAAATTTCTTATTACCAATAACTTGCATCAATGTTTTCAGTAGCCTCTATCAAAAGCTCCTGCTTGCTTGTTGTGAATTATGCTCAGGTGCACATATTTCCAATTCAACCATGAGGCAAAAAATGTGGTAAAAGCTCTTGTTGATCCTGCAATCTGAACAAATACCAAGATGCTGTATTTTCAGCTGATATTTCATTTGTTTATGGAAATGCATATTGTTTATGCAGTGTTGAGGAATGTGAAAGAACACCCTTGATTATTTTTACTGTGATAACTTATTTTGCTTTTGTAAGCCAACACTTTTGAGATCAGTCAATAAATGCTTCTGGCATTGACTTATATGCTGCCCCTGTCTTCATGTTGTTGCTGGACATATCTTTTTGAAAATGTGTGTAGGTCACCTAAATCATCAGAAAAATTGCCCCCCATGAGAATTTTTTCAGGAGCCGCCACTGTATATAAGTGACCTAATTTGTCCAAATGGTCCACACAGAGCTAGTGGGAACACTTCCTATAGGTTTTGTCAGTTGTCCGTCAATCAGCTAAACTGATTTTACACATCACCAAGACAACAACAACAATAGATGGTGCAGAACCAGGCGCTTCAGGACGTTACAGGACGTTACAGGACGTTACAGGACGTTACAGGACAATACAGGACGTTACAGGACGTTACAGGACGTTACAGGACGTTACAGGACGTTACAGGACAATACAGGACGTTACAGGACGTTACAGGACGCTACAGGACGTTACAGGACGTTACAGGACGTTACAGGACGTTACAGGACAATACAGGACGTTACAGGACGCTACAGGACGTTACAGGACGTTACAGGACGTTACAGGACAATACAGGACGTTACGATGTATAGTATGAGATCATGAGCCTTTCTGTGTGCATTGGAAAAGGAAATTCTACTTCGATGGCCCCATACATCACCAGTAACCGGAGACGAACCGTGGAAATCAACGTAAAATGGATTACCAATATGATTCAGCTAACAGCCATTAAGGAGGCACTTGAATTACGGTGTGAAGCTGTGGAGGATCGAGCACATTTACCATTAGGTTTTACAATTAATTAATTAATTAATTACGTTTTATCTCCAACTGAATCTGTTTTGTTGTATATCTCAGTTGACCCTGCTGCACTTAATTGAGATAATCTAAAGGACCAATCAGATTACCTATATTCAGTTTCAGGCTGGGTTGGGACACATATGTGTGGCTGTTGATCTCATCAGAGAATATCATCTGTAAAAGTAATTGGTTAGGGAAAGTAGGGTTGGGGGGCATGGGTATTCTGTTGATTGCGTTGTGGTCTCCTTTGAAGATGGCATGACCGCATTAGGCCTAGTCCATGAAATCAGTCTGTGTGAACACAAATGGAATAGAATGATACAATTCAACAAAATGGTGAATGCAATATCTAACCCTTCACGCTTGATTTACAGACATAAAGAGTAGATGCTGGAATGAGAGGTCTGAGCAGTGGCAATTTTTTCTACCCCGTTTTGTTTTCTGACTCCCATCTATCTCTCTCCCTCTATCTCTCTCCCTTTATCTCTCTCCCTCTTTCTCTCTCCCTTTATCTCTCTCCCTCCATCTCCCTCCCGCTATCTCCCTCCCTCTATCTATCTCTCTCCCTCTATCTCCCTCCCGCTATCTCCCTCCCTCTATCTATCTCTCTCCCTCTATCTCTCTCCCTCTATCTCCCTCCCGCTATCTCCCTCCCTCTATCTATCTTCCTCCCCTATCTCTCTCCCTCTATCTCTCTCCCTCTATATTCCTCCCTCTATCTCTCTCCCTCTATCTCCCTCCCGTTATCTCCCTCCCTCTATCTATCTTCCTCCCCTATCTCTCTCCCTCTATCTCTCTCCCTCTATATTCCTCCCTCTATCTTCCTCCCTCTATCTTTCTCCCTCTATCTTTCTGCTGATAGATTATTGTTGTGCTACTTAAGCAATAAGGCCCAAGGGGGTGTGGTATATGGCCAATATACCAAGGCTAGTGGCTGTTCTTATGCATGACGCAATGCAGAATGCCTGAATACAGCCCTTAGCCGTGGTATATTCGCCAAATACCACAAACCCGAGGTGCCTTATTGCTATTATAAAATGTTTACCAACGTAAATAAATGTTTTGTCATACCACGACAGTCAACCAATCAGCGTTCAGGGCTTGAACCACCCAGTTTATAATGCATATTAAATCTACTCTACTAATGTACGTGACCTAAAGGCATCAGGGTCGATGCTGTGGTTTTGAAGGTCAAGCATTCTTCTGATGGCCCTTGGGCTCCGTCTTTCTATGTTACTAAACACCAGTGACAATCCCTTCATCGACTCCCCACTCAGTTTCAAAAACAACACAAGCTTAGGGCAGGGAGGGATTATCTCTTCATCATAATGATTATAGTTCCCTTGTTTGGCTTATGTGTCAACTGCTTGTGTAGAAAGGCAGCCATTTTGGATTTAATGAACGAAT
This sequence comes from Coregonus clupeaformis, assembly GCF_020615455.1. Taxonomy (NCBI): domain Eukaryota; kingdom Metazoa; phylum Chordata; class Actinopteri; order Salmoniformes; family Salmonidae; genus Coregonus; species Coregonus clupeaformis. Next base: position 4,224,835 of record NC_059231.1, read on the forward strand.
AGCCCTCTCAACTGTCACCTTGGGCAACACCAACACAAGTAAAAATGCCATGACTCCTTCCCATGTCTGTAACCTGTAACCAAATTAGGGAGTCTGCACTACACCGTGGTCTGTGTATCTTTAGCATTTAGCCAATCACAGTTAACTATGCCAGTAGAGTCACTAGTTGCTGTGCAGGAGAGAGATAGTCTGAAGTTAATTATGAATGGATGGTTGTTGTAGACACTCCCATTTTATCTCCCATGTGAGCCGTGTTTTGACGCAGACGAGCAAACATCTTCACTTCATGAATGAGGGCTGTAGTGGTGATTGCATGAGTGTGGTAAGTTGTCAGTACTACTGAACTCCTCAATGGTGAGATGTTATGCTAGCTTGTCAAGTAATCATTTTTGATCAATTGTAGTATCAGTAGTCATCAACCAGTCATTGCAGAATGACACGCTGCTTCATCAATTAGTTATAACTGGTAGGATATACTGTCATTCCATCAGTGGATTTCGCTATAGGTCTGCGCGACAGATAAGAGGCCATTATAAATCGAGAGCTTGCGACTATAAGGTTCTATCTGAATTTTCGTCCAGATGTAGTTGTTGACATAGCCTTGTTCTGTTCAATGTTCCCTACCTATATAGTACTCTAAATACCCCAAGTCATGTTGTTAAGTTCAAAAATAAAATAATTGCTGTAACCATTAAAACCAATGAGTTTTCTGAACATTAAAGCCAATTATCTCAGAATCATCTTTTTGCAGATAGAACCTTATAGTCAGTCCCAATCTCTCTAAATGTCTTTGTGGAGTACTCATTTAACAGCAGACTGAAGTTTCTCCATTCCCAGAGGCTCCGTGAGGTAGACGACTGAGTAGACGTGAACTGCAACACAATGTGTCTCTCTCCCAGAGCTGTGAAGTCACAAGGACGAGAGAGAGAGAGAGAGCTACTGACTGACTGGCTGTAATAAAAAAAAAAAACTATGCAGCAGATGATACATTATTAACAGGGCATCGTGCTGAAGACAGCCCCGCTGAGATGCTTGTTATCACCAGCCTCCACTGTGGTGTGGGAACAGTCAGTCACGTGTACCGTGTTGCAGTATAACATGGGTAGGTAGGTCGGTCAAATAAAATAAAATAAAATAACATGTTTTGCTTGGTAAACAACAGTGAAATGCTTACCTACAGGCCCGTCCCAACAATGCAGAGAGAAAAAATGATAAATAATAGAAAAATAATAACACGAGGAATAAATACACAATGAGTAACGATAACTGATTAAGGTAGGCTGGTGTTAGAATTTATTCCGGAGTTGATTCCAGATGTGTGTTAGGATATAAAACCTCACAGTGCATTCTTTAGGTTGGCAGTGTTGTTCACGGATTGGCGAAAATAAAACATGTTTTAGTTTTTCAGCCTAATGAGATGTGTCCGAGCGATTGTTTTTTCCTGGAAATAATTTGTCAGCAATACCAAAAGCCTTGTCAGATCTCAAGTAGGAGAAAAACAAGTGTTATTGTATAGCTTGTACTAACCCTGAAACATGGCTATAGAGACTCCTATGGCAGACACTGTGTGTCAGGGTTGTGTTAGGGTTAACCTTGTACATAACCGTACTGTACATCTGTTTTACATTACCTCTGATGACTCTGCCTATCCTGTGCGTGGGATGTTTAAAATGTGGTGGGTAGCAGGAAAGGGGTGCATGATGGTGGGGGTTTATGACTCCGTCATTGGTCATGCAGCAGCCTGGCAAGGAACAGGTGGGGTTAACATGGGGTTCAATGTGGCGTGCTGTGTAGGGCTAAGCTGTCCTGACATCTGCCCAACAGCTGACTTATAGTAGGATAGGATACAAATAATAAGCCATTTAGCAGACGCTTTTATCCAAAGCGACTTACAGTCATGCGTGCATACATTTTTTTGTGTATGGGTGGTCCCGGGGATCGAACCCACTACCTTGGCGTTACAAGCGCCGTGCTCTACCAGCTGAGCTACAGAGGACCACTGGATACCCCTGGAAACTTATAGTAGGATAGGATACCCCTGGAGACTTATAGTAGGATAGGATACCCCTGGAGACTTATAGTAGGATAGGATACCCCTGGAGACTTATAGTAGGATAGGATACCCCTGGAAACTTATAGTAGGATAGGATACCCCTGGAGACTTATAGTAGGATAGGATACCCCTGGAGACTTATAGTAGGATAGGATACCCCTGGAGACTTATAGTAGGATAGGATACCCCTGGAAACTTATAGTAGGATAGGATACCCCTGGAAACTTATAGTAGGATAGGATACCCCTGGAGACTTATAGTAGGATAGGATACCCCTGGAGACTTATAGTAGGATAGGATACCCCTGGAGACTTATAGTAGGATAGGATACCCCTGGAGACTTATAGTAGGATAGGATACCCCTGGAAACTTATAGTAGGATAGGATACCCCTGGAGACTTATAGTAGGATAGGATACCCCTGGAGACTTATAGTAGGATAGGATACCCCTGGAGACTTATAGTAGGATAGGATACCCCTGGAAACTTATAGTAGGATAGGATACCCCTGGAGACTTATAGTAGGATAGGATACCCTGGAAACTTATAGTAGGATAGGATACCCCTGGAAACTTATAGTAGGATAGGATACCCCTGGAGACTTATAGTAGGATAGGATACCCCTGGAGACTTATAGTAGGATAGGATACCCCTGGAAACTTATAGTAGGATAGGATACCCCTGGAGACTTATAGTAGGATAGGATACCCCTGGAGACTTATAGTAGGATAGGATACCCCTGGAGACTTATAGTAGGATAGGATACCCCTGGAGACTTATAGTAGGATAGGATACCCCTGGAGACTTATAGTAGGATAGGATACCCCTGGAGACTTATAGTAGGATAGGATACCCCTGGAAACTTATAGTAGGATAGGATACCCCTGGAGACTTATAGTAGGATAGGATACCCCTGGAGACTTATAGTAGGATAGGATACCCCTGGAGACTTATAGTAGGATAGGATACCCCTGGAGACTTATAGTAGGATAGGATACCCCTGGAAACTTATAGTAGGATAGGATACCCCTGGAGACTTATAGTAGGATAGGATACCCCTGGAGACTTATAGTAGGATAGGATACCCCTGGAGACTTATAGTAGGATAGGATACCCCTGGAAACTTATAGTAGGATAGGATACCCCTGGAGACTTATAGTAGGATAGGATACCCCTGGAGACTTATAGTAGGATAGGATACCCCTGGAAACTTATAGTAGGATAGGATACCCCTGGAAACTTATAGTAGGATAGGATACCCCTGGAAACTTATAGTAGGATAGGATACCCCTGGAGACTTATAGTAGGATAGGATACCCCTGGAGACTTATAGTAGGATAGGATACCCCTGGAGACTTATAGTAGGATAGGATACCCCTGGAGACTTATAGTAGGATAGGATACCCCTGGAGACTTATAGTAGGATAGGATACCCCTGGAGACTTATAGTAGGATAGGATACCCCTGGAGACTTATAGTAGGATAGGATACCCCTGGAAACTTATAGTAGGATAGGATACCCCTGGAGACTTATAGTAGGATAGGATACCCCTGGAGACTTATAGTAGGATAGGATACCCCTGGAGACTTATAGTAGGATAGGATACCCCTGGAAACTTATAGTAGGATAGGATACCCTGGAGACTTATAGTAGGATAGGATACCCCTGGAGACTTATAGTAGGATAGGATACCCCTGGAAACTTATAGTAGGATAGGATACCCCTGGAAACTTATAGTAGGATAGGATACCCCTGGAAACTTATAGTAGGATAGGATACCCCTGGAGACTTATAGTAGGATAGGATACCCCTGGAGACTTATAGTAGGATAGGATACCCCTGGAGACTTATAGTAGGATAGGATACCCCTGGAGACTTATAGTAGGATAGGATACCCCTGGAGACTTATAGTAGGATAGGATACCCCTGGAGACTTATAGTAGGATAGGATACCCCTGGAGACTTATAGTAGGATAGGATACCCCTGGAAACTTATAGTAGGATAGGATACCCCTGGAAACTTATAGTAGGATAGGATACCCCTGGAGACTTATAGTAGGATAGGATACCCCTGGAAACTTATAGTAGGATAGGATACCCCTGGAGACTTATAGTAGGATAGGATACCCCTGGAGACTTATAGTAGGATAGGATACCCCTGGAGACTTATAGTAGGATAGGATACCCCTGGAGACTTATAGTAGGATAGGATACCCCTGGAGACTTATAGTAGGATAGGATACCCCTGGAGACTTATAGTAGGATAGGATACCCTGGAGACTTATAGTAGGATAGGATACCCCTGGAGACTTATAGTAGGATAGGATACCCCTGGAGACTTATAGTAGGATAGGATACCCCTGGAGACTTATAGTAGGATAGGATACCCCTGGAGACTTATAGTAGGATAGGATACCCCTGGAGACTTATAGTAGGATAGGATACCCCTGGAGACTTATAGTAGGATAGGATACCCCTGGAGACTTATAGTAGGATAGGATACCCCTGGAGACTTATAGTAGGATAGGATACCCCTGGAGACTTATAGTAGGATAGGATACCCCTGGAGACTTATAGTAGGATAGGATACCCCTGGAGACTTATAGTAGGATAGGATACCCCTGGAGACTTATAGTAGGATAGGATACCCCTGGAGACTTATAGTAGGATAGGATACCCCTGGAGACTTATAGTAGGATAGGATACCCCTGGAGACTTATAGTAGGATAGGATACCCCTGGAGACTTATAGTAGGATAGGATACCCCTGGAGACTTATAGTAGGATAGGATACCCCTGGAGACTTATAGTAGGATAGGATACCCCTGGAGACTTATAGTAGGATAGGATACCCCTGGAGACTTATAGTAGGATAGGATACCCCTGGAGACTTATAGTAGGATAGGATACCCCTGGAGACTTATAGTAGGATAGGATACCCCTGGAGACTTATAGTAGGATAGGATACCCCTGGAGACTTATAGTAGGATAGGATACCCCTGGAGACTTATAGTAGGATAGGATACCCCTGGAGACTTATAGTAGGATAGGATACCCCTGGAGACTTATAGTAGGATAGGATACCCCTGGAGACTTATAGTAGGATAGGATACCCCTGGAGACTTATAGTAGGATAGGATACCCCTGGAGACTTATAGTAGGATAGGATACCCCTGGAGACATGCCCGAGACGATCTGATGACAAAAGAGCAGCAGATTTTAGGATGATTTTCATCCTATGGTTTTGGGTTTAAAAACCTGTTATGAACGTTGGTCGGCTATTATGATTATTTGCACGTTAGAACCATTGCCATTTAATAAATCAATTAGAGAGCGTGAAGGTGCCGGCATCAAGGTTACTGTGGACATCCCTTCCCAACATCCCCTCTTAATCCAACAAGCTCTCACAATCTCACTGCAGAATTAGACGTGCATCCACGTTCTCCATACGTCAAATTTCAAAGTTAAGGGTTAAGTTTAGGCATTCATTATGAATGGTTAAGGTTTGGGATAGGTGTGACGCGTACTGAGTATACGAAGAGGCAGGACGCAGACGCAGGAAGGTTTACTTAATAATGAGAAAGAGAATAACAAAGATAGAGTACACGACACATTTACATTTGAGTCATTTAGCAGACGCTCTTATCCAGAGCGACTTACAGTTAGTGAGTGCATACATTTTCATACTGGCCCCCCGTGGGAAATGAACCCACAACCCTGGCATTGCAAGCACCATGCTCTACCAACTGAGCTACAGAGGACCACTATATATACTGAGATCATGTGACAGATCATGTGACACTTAGATTGCACACAGGTGGACTTTATTTAACTAATTATGTGTCTTCTGAAGGTAATTGGTCGCACCAGATCAAATTTAGGGGCTTCATAGCAAAGGGGGTGAATACATATGCACGCACCACTTTTCCGTTATTTATTTTTTAGAATTTTTTGAAACAAGTTATTTTTTTCATTTCACTTCACCAATTTGGACTATTTTCAGTATGTCCATTGCATGAAATCCAAATAAACATCCATTTAAATTACAGGTTGTAATGCAACAAAATAGGAAAAAACTCCAAGGGGGACGAATACTTTTGCAAGGCACTGTACAACATAAATATACACATTATACCCAACCTATATATACACTGAGGGAACAAAACATTAAGGAAACCTGCTCTTTCCATGACATAGACTGACCAGGTGAATCCAGGTGAAAGCTATGATCCCTTATTGATGTCACTTGTTAAATCCACTTTAATCAGTGTAGATGAAGGGGAGGAGACAGGTTAAAGAACTGTCAAAGTGCCTTTGAACAGGGTATGGTAGTTGCTGCCAGGCACACCGGTTTGTGTCAAGAACTGCAACGCTGCTGAGTTTTTCATGCTCAACAGTTTCCCGTGTGTATCGAGAATGGTCCACCACCCAAAGGACAGCCAGCCAACTTGACACAACTGTGGGAAGCATTGGACAGCATTCCTGGGGAATGCTTTCACCTCCTTGTAGAGTCCATGCCCCAACGAATTGAGGCTGTTCTGAGGGCAAAAGAGGGGTTGCAACTCAATATTAGGAAGGTATCCTTAATGTTTTGTACACTCAGTGTACACTGTATATATACACATTAAAATACAAAAACACAGTCATGGGAAGCACAAATAAAACATCCCAAATCATCCAGGAAAACAGTTACATTCCTCCACAAATAAGTCCCCAATCAATACTTAAAATTGCCCGAACGGCACCAGAACATCAAGATGAAATGTATTCAGATTGTTTTCCCATTGTAAACAAAAAAGGGAGTAATGTAGAGATCTAAGGGTCTTTAGCGAAGTCCAGCCAACATTTTGATACAGGATGCAGTGATGATTATCAAAACTGTCGCCTGTATCAAAACGAAGGGCACTATGGTAGATGGCATCCTAAGGGTTAAGAGTAGCAGCTGCACTTTGATGAATAACATCACCATAATCAAAAACAGATAAAAAGGTTGACTGAATAATCTGCTTCCTACTGCTTAGAGAAAGGCACGATCTGTTTCTGTAGAAGAAGCCAACTTTAAATCTTAGCTTCTTAACCAGCTCATCAATATGTAAAAAAAAAAAAAAAAAATATCCATGTCAATCCAAATGCCTAAGTATTTATATGCAGGAACACGTTCAATTGGAGAACCATCTAATGAGTGAACATGTAGTTAATCTGAAACATTCTTACAAGAGTTTGAAAACAACATGTATTTTGTTTTGCCCATATTAAGCACCTGTTTTAAATCAGCAAAGGATTCCTGCATAGCTATAATATCTGACTGTAGTTTTGACACAGCCAGATCGACAGTCAGGGCAATAGCATTCATAATGGTATCGTCCGTATATATATTTTTTAATATACATAAATAGTGCAGAGAATAGGTCCCAAAATCAACCTGTGTGGTCAACCTCTCTCACCTTTATGTACTTCAAGAAATTCAGACTTAACCCCATCAATCACAATGGCCTGAGTTCTGTCACTAAGATAATCATGAAACCATGAACAGGCGGCAGAGCTCAGGCCTATCGAGGACAACTTATTCAATAAAATAGCATGATCAACATGTCCACAAACAAAGCAGCACATTTCATTTTAGTGTCTAAAGCATTGACAAGATCATTAACAACTAAAGTGGTTGCTGTAATAGTGCCATGTCCAGGCCTAAACCATGATTGGTTTACATTCAAAATATATTTCTCAGATAAAAAATAGCAAAGTTGTACATTTACCAAGGATTCTAGAATCTTAGCTAGACAAGAAAGCCTTGAAATGGGGCAATCATTATTAAGCTCACTACTATCCCTGCCCTAATGGAGTGGCAGCACAAGAGCTGATTTCCATACTTTTTGAATATTTCCTGATAACAACGTTAATTAAAAAATGAGGGTTATTGAGCCAACAATGACGGGCACTGCACACTTAAGCAGATCGAGATCCAATTGGTCGGCCCCTGTGGATTTTTTGTTGTCTATTGCTAACAAAGCATCCAGGACTTAGTTTTCTGTAAATAGCTTAAAAGAAAAGCTTTGACTATCATTTCTCCGATAATTCAGCAGGTTTCCCCTTTCAGCATCCAGACCAATATCATTGTGAATAGGCTTAGAAGTTATTTCAAAGAGATAGCCCGCTGAAATTAAATGGTGATTAAATGGATCAATAATTAAATTTTTTCCCGTAATGAGGCCAGTGTCTGAATTAATTTGTTGTGGCAGAGAGGAGGAAGTAGAATCCTTCAGGGATTTGAGAGTTTTGCAGAATTTAGCCGGGTTCCCATTACAATCCGACAGAGCTGTTACATAATAATCAGATTTAGTATTTCTGATTTGTCTTGCACAATGATTCCTCAGTTGCTTAAAGCATGCCAGTCTGGGCCTAAGCCTGTGAGAATAAAACAGAGATGGCCATTGAGAGAGAAGGCTGGTTAAGGGTCGTCTCTTGTGAGATGCTAATACACCAAGCATTATGGAAACAGATTACCTGTCTCCAAACCTGAAATCATTGGTTACATTGAGGACTTGAGGATGCACACCACTGATCAGAACAGGAAAATGACCACATTCTTTCCACACATGTGAATACATTTAACCTACTATTTGTTGCTTGGAATGTATGGAGCTCACAGATGCCTGCACCACCATCAAGGTGACCTTGATAGAAGGCCAGTTTAGTGTCCAGCATGGCTCAGTGTGGTTCTATAGCTTCTGGCACTTTATCGCCCCATCAAACAGGAAGTGCTCTCCTGGGAGCCACAGTTACCCCCGAGGCGGACACGGAGCTCTCCTTCCATTTGACTCCACCCCTTCTGTCCTGTCCTTTCCATACGCTGTGGAATATTCCTAAACGTGACTTTGGAGCCTGGAATTTAGACTCAGAGAGAGAGAGAGAGAGAGCTGTTTTCCATCTATTTTCACAGCTCATGATACGGTCAGGAACAAAAGGGTTTTCCCAATGAAGATTTTTTTTGGTTTTTAGCTAGTTGGTTTCAAACACCTTCAGTACAAGATCAAACAGACTCCAATGACCTGCCTATAAGGAGAGCCATTATTACATCACATTATATTATGGGAGCCATTCCATAACAGAGCACAGAACTCACAGCTACTTAAAGGGCTTATCATTTTCTCAGTTCTGTCTTCAGTCCTGCCATAAAAAGACATGCCATTTATCTATCAAAAATGAGGTTAGTTGAATGGATCGTGAGAGATACAGTCCACATATACAGTGGGGGGAAAAAGTATTTAGTCAGCCACCAATTGTGCAAGTTCTCCCACTTAAAAAGATGAGAGAGGCCTGTAATTTTCATCATAGGTACACGTCAACTATGACAGACAAAATGAGGAAGAAAAATCCAGAAAATCACATTGTAGGATTTTTTATGAATTTATTTGCAAATTATGGTGGAAAATAAGTATTTGGTCAATAACAAAAGTTTCTCAATACTTTGTTATATACCCTTTGTTGGCAATGACATAGGTCAAACGTTTTCTGTAAGTCTTCACAAGGTTTTCACACACTGTTGCTGGTGTTTTGGCCCATTCCTCCATGCAGATCTCCTCTAAAGCAGTGATGTTTTGGGGCTGTCGCTGGGCAACACGGACTTTCAAATCCCTCCAAAGATTTTCTATGGGGTTGAGATCTGGAGACTGGCTAGGCCACTCCAGGAACTTGAAATGCTTCTTACGAAGCCACTCCTTCGTTGCCCGGGCGGTGTGTTTGGCATCATTGTCATGCTGAAAGACCCAGCCACGTTTCATCTTCAATGCCCTTGCTGATGGGGAAGGAGGTTTTCATTCAAAATCTCACGATACATGGCCCCATTCATTCTTTCCTTTACACGGATCAGTCGTCCTGGTCCCTTTGCAGAAAAACTGCCTCAAAGCATGATGTTTCCACCCCCATGCTTCACAGTAGGTATGGTGTTCTTTGGATGCAACTCAGCATTCTTTGTCCTCCAAACACGACGAGTTGAGTTTTTACCAAAAAGTTATATTTTGGTTTCATCTGACCATATGACATTCTCCCAATCCTCTTCTGGATCATCCAAATGCACTTCAGACGGGCCTGGACATGTACTGGCTTAAGCAGGGGGACACATCTGGCACTGCAGGATTTGAGTCCCTGCCGGCGTAGTGTGTTACTGATGGTAGGCTTTGTTACTTTGGTCCCAGCTCTCTGCAGGTCATTCACTAGGTCCCCCCCGTGTGGTTCTGGGATTTTTGCTCACCGTTCTTGTGATCATTTTGACCCCACGGGTTGAGATCTTGCGTGGAGCCCCAGATCGAGGGAGATTATCAGTGGTCTTGTATATCTTCCATTTCCTAATAATTGCTCCCACAGTTGATTTCTTCAAACCAAGCTGCTTACCTATTGCAGATTCAGTCTTCCCAGCCTGGTGCAGGTCTACAATTTTGTTTCTTGTGTCCTTTGACAGCTCTTTGGTCTTGGCCATAGTGGAGTTTGGAGTGTGACTGTTTGAGGTTGTGGACAGGTGTCTTTTATACTGATAACAAGTTCAAACAGGTGCCATTAATACAGGTAACGAGTGGAGGACAGAGGAGCCTCTTAAAGAAGAAGTTACAGGTCTGTGAGAGCCAGAAATCTTGCTTGTTTGTAGGTGACCAAATACTTATTTTCCACCATAATTTGCAAATAAATTCATTAAAAATCCTACAATGTGATTTTCTGGATTTTCTTTTCTCAATTTGTCTGTCATAGTTGATGTGTACCTATGATGAAAATTACAGGCCTCTCTCATCTTTTTAAGTGGGAGAACTTGCACAATTGGTGGCTGACTAAATACTTTTTTCCCCACTGTACATGATGCCAAGAGATAGAGAGATACAGTCCACACATATATATCTTTGCATCATCTGGAGGGGATGAACTGTACATACACAATGTCCTGAGGTAAAAAGGCAGAAAATGAGGCTGCTTCTCTCTCACTAATATATTTCACAGGTGCTCAATGCAGCTCCATAAATCTTCAAATGGCCTCTGTAAATGTTCCTTTAGTTCAAGGTTAACCCCAAAGACAACTGAATGCATAACCACTGCAATACGACAGGCAGAGAAGAGCCATTTTACCACGGACAGGTGCGGTGACAAATTCCACTTGACTTCTGGACAGGAGCCATGGCAGATCTTGCTAAACTGAGAGGTTAGGACCGACTGGTGGACATGCCAAGAATCTGGATATCTTATCATATATATACACTACATGGCAAAAAGTATGTAGACACCCCTTCACATTAGTGGATTCGGCTATTTCAGCCTCACCCGTTGCTGACAGGTGTATAAAATCTCCATAGACCAACATTGGCAGTAGAATGGCCCGTACTGAAGAGCTCAGTGACTTTCAAAGTGGCACTGTCATAGGATGCCACCTTTCCAACAAGTCAGTTCATTAAATATCTGCCCTGCTAGAGCTGCCCCGGTCAACTGTAAGTGCTGTTGTTGTGAAGTGGAAACGTTTAGGAGCAACAACGGCTCAGCCGCGAAGTGGTAGGCCACACAAGCTAAAAGAACGGGACCGCCGAGTGCTGAAGCGCGTAGTGCGTAAAAATCATCTGTCTTCTTTTGCAACACTCACTACTGAGTTCCAAACTGCCTCTGGAAGCAACGTCAGCACAAGAACTGTTAGTCGGGAGCTTCATGAAATGGGTTTCCATGGCCGAGCAGCCGCAAACAAGCCTATGATCACCATGCGCAATGCCAAGCGTCGGCTGGAGTGGTGTAAAGCTCGCCGCAATTGGACTCTGGAGCAGTGGAAACATGTTCTCTGGCTAGGTCTCTGTAAGGGACCTAGTTCCAGTGAAGAGAAATCTTAACGCTACAGCATAGAATGACATTCTAGACGATTCTGTGCTTCTAACTTTGTGGCAACAGTTTGGGGAAGGCCCTTTCCTGTTTCAGCATGACCATACCCCCGTGCACAAAGCGAGGTCCATACAGAAATGGTTTGTCGAGATCGGTGTGGAAGAACCTGATTGGCCTGCACAGAGCCGTGACCTCAACCCCTTTGAACACCTTTGGGATGAATTGAAACGCCGACTGCGAGCCAGGCCTAATCGCCCAACATCAGTGCCCGACCTCACTAATGTTCTTGTGGCTGAATGGAAGTCCACGCAGCAATGTTCCAACATCTAGTGGAAAGCCTTCCCAGAAGAGTGGAGGCTGTTATAGCAGCAAAGGGGGGACGAACTCCATATTAATGCCCATGATTTTGGAATGAGATGTTCAAAGAGCAGGTGTCCACATACTTTTGGTCATGTAGTGTATAAGTATAGCCTGGTTCCGGGTCTGTTTGTGCTGTCTTGCCAACTATATGCATTGCATGACATTGACCAAAGGAGTTGGCTATACACCGAGTGTACAAAACACTGCTCTTTCCATGACATAGGCCCAGTGTAGCTCAGTTGGTAGAGCATGGTGTTTGCAACGCCAGGGTTGTGGGTTTGATTCCCACCGGGGGCCAGTATGAAAAAAACAAACATGTATGCACTCACTAACTGTAAGTCGCTCTGGATAAGAGCGTCTGCTAAATGACTAAAATGTAAATAGACTATCAAGGTGAAAGCCATGATCACTTATTGATGTCATTTGTTAAATCCACTTCAATTAGTGTAGATGAAGGGGAGGAGACGGGTTAAAGAAGGATTTTTAAGCTTTGAGACAATTGAGACATGGATTGTGTATGTGTGCCATTCAGAGGGTGAATGGGCAAGACAAAATATTTAAGTGCCTTTGAACGGGGTATGGTAGTAGGTGCCAGGCGCACCAGTTTGAATGTGTCAAGAACTGCAACGCTGCTGTGTTTTTCACGCTCAACAGTTTCCCATGTGTATCAAGAATGGTCCACTACCGGAAGTACATCCAGCTAACTTGACACAACTGTGGGAAGCTTTGGAGTCAACATGGGCCAGCATCCAAAAAGGGTTGCAACGCAATATTGGGAAGGTCTTCCTAATGTTTTGTACACTCAATGCATACGTAAGCTAAAAGTCTAAAAATAGCCATATGGTTACCACATGAAGGACAGATAATCCTGATCATTAACTCCAGAGGTCTCAGCATTAGTTCTCCATATGAGAGATATACAGTAAATTGCTTTTGGGAAAATTATTAAGCTTTCCTATAGACAATGTTTTTTTTCTCCATTAAACCTATGATTTATCACCAGCTGAAGGGATTGGTCAATATGTTGTCCCATTACCATTTTCTATGTCTTCCAATGCCTTCTTTGGAACGTGGTGATGAAGAGGGCTGTTAGAGGGTACAGGCCATGCAGGTACTGTGGTACAGGGCTTCCCAAAATCGGTCCTGGGCACCCAGGGGGGGCCCCAGGACCGAGTTTAGGAAACCCATCTGTAGTCAACACCGGTAATTACTTGGTAGAATCATAGGGTACATGTTCTCTTGCTTCAGGGCAACACATAAAGCACTGCCTTGGTCTTTACTGCTGCTGCTACATGGAAGGTAATCAGAAGGTTTAATGCTGACTCATAAAATCTAGGAACCCTGGTGTATCAAAGGGGGCCTCTTATGAAAGCATGTGCATGTGAGCCTCACTAAAACGCAAGGTGTGCTTTGAACCTGGGCACACTGGCCTCAGCTATTTCTACAGAGCTTTTGATCTCTGAAGCAGACACTGCACTCTGGTAGGAGCCAGGTCCTGTCCATGTCAACGTACATCAAGGCCTCCACACACAGCTTCAATTACAGTCTGACTCTGGGTCACTGTTTAACGAGACCCCTTGCTATGAATCTGTATACCCCTGCTGGGCTACCTATGACTACTGCCTTCTCCCAATTTAGTGATACACTCCTGAGTTATGTGGGTCCATTTCCAGATCAGAGGCATTATGGGAGTCCCAGGGTCCCCTTATAACTGTGTTATCTAATAGCTCATATGAGAAATGGAGACATGATCTGCTGTAATGGGTGGTGCAGTGTTAATGCTTATACAGTGGGGGGAAAAAGTATTTAGTCAGCCACCAATTGTGCAAGTTCTCCCACTTAAAAAGATGAGAGAGGCCTGTAATTTTCATCATAGGTACACGTCAACTATGACAGACAAATTGAGAAAAAAATATCCACAAAATCACATTGTAGGATTATTAATGAATTTATTTGCAAATTATGGTGGAAAATAAGTATTTGGTCACCTACAAACAAGCACATTTCTGGCTCTCACAGACCTGTAACTTCTTCTTTAAGAGGCTCCTCTGTCCTCCACTCGTTACCTGTATTAATGGCACCTGTTTGAACTTGTTATCAGTATAAAAGACACCTGTCCACAACCTCAAACAGTCCACTATGGCCAAGACCAAAGAGCTGTCAAAGGACACCAGAAACTAAATTGTAGACCTGCACCAGGCTGGGAAGACTGAATCTGCAATAGGTAAGCAGCTTGGTTTGAAGAAATCAACTGTGGGAGCAATTATTAGGAAATGGAAGACATACAAGACCACTGATAATCTCCCTCGATCTGGGGCTCCACGCAAGATCTCACCCCGTGGGGTCAAAATGATCACAAGAACGGTGAGCAAAAATCCCAGAACCACACGGGGGGACCTAGTGAATGACATGCAGAGAGCTGGGAACAAAGTAACAAAGCCTACCATCAGTAACACACTACGCCGTCAGGGACTCAAATCCTGCAGTGCCAGACGTGTCCCCCTGCTTAAGCCAGTACATGTCCAGGCCCGTCTGAAGTTTGCTAGAGTGCATTTGGATGATCCAGAAGAGGATTGGGAGAATGTCATATGGTCAGATGAAACCAAATATAGAACTTTTTGGTAAAAACTCAACTCGTTGTGTTTGGAGGACAAAGAATGCTGAGTTGCATCCAAAGAACACCATACCTACTGTGAAGCATGGGGGTGGTAACATCATGCTTTGGGGCTGTTTTTCTGCAAAGGGACCAGGATGACTGATCCGTGTAAAGGAAAGAATGAATGGGGCCATGTATCGTGAGATTTTGAGTGAAAACCTCCTTCCATCAGCAAGGGCATTGAAGATGAAACGTGGCTGGGTCTTTCAGCATGACAGTGATCCCAAACACACCGCCCGGGCAACGAAGGAGTGGCTTCGTAAGAAGCATTTCAAGGTCCTGGAGTGGCCTAGCCAGTCTCCAGATCTCAACCCCATAGAAAATCTTTGGAGGGAGTTGAAAGTCCGTGTTGCCCAGCGACAGCCCCAAAACATCACTGCTCTAGAGGAGATATGCATGGAGGAATGGGCCAAAATACCAGCAAAAGTGTGTGAAAACCTTGTGAAGACTTACAGAAAACGTTTGACCTGTGTCATTGCCAACAAATGGCATACAACAAAGTATTGAGAAATTTTTGTTTTTGACCAAATTCTTATTTTCCACCATAATTTGCAAATAAATTCATTATAAATCCTACAATGTGATTTTCTGGAAAAAAAAATCTCATTTTGTCTGTCATAGTTGACGTGTACATATTTAAATTTAAATTTACGTCATTTAGTAGACGCTCTTATCCAGAGCGACTTACAAATAGGTGCATTCACCTTAAGCCAGTGGGATAACCACTTTACAATGTATTATTTATTTTTATTTTTTATTTGTAATTTTTATTTTTTTGGGGGGGGGCACCATGGTCTTGTAACAGATGCGAGCTTCAACTGGAAGCCAGTGGAGTGTGCGGAGGAGCGGGGTGACGTGAGAGAACTTGGGAAGGTTGAACACCAGACGGGCTGCGGCATTCTGGATGAGTTGTAGGGGTTTAATGGCACAGGCAGGGAGCCCAGCCAACAGCGAGTTGCAGTAATTCAGACGGGAGATGACAAGTGCCTGGATTAGGACCTGTGCTGCTTCCTGTGTAAGGCAGGGTCGTACTCTCCGAATGTTGTAGAGCATGAACCTACAGGATCGGGTCACCGCCTTGATGTTAGCGGAGAATGACAGGGTGTTGTCCAGGGTCACGCCAAGGCTCTTCGCACTCTGGGAGGAGGACACAACGGAGTTGTCAACCGTGATGGCGAGATCATGGAACAGGCAGTCCTTCCCCGGGAGGAAGAGCAGCTCCGTCTTGCCAAGGTTCAGCTTGATGTGGTGATCCGTCATCCATACTGATATGTCTGCCAGACATGCAGATGCGATTCGCCACGTGGTTATCAGAAGGGGGAAAGGAGAAGATTAGTTGTGTGTCGTCAGCGAAGCAATGATAGGAGAGGCCATGTGAGGATATGACAGAGCCAAGTGACTTGGTGTATAGCGAGAATAGGAGAGGGCCTAGAACTGAGCCCTGGGGGACACCAGTGGTGAGAGCACGTGGTGCGGAGACAGCTTCTCGCCACGCCACTTGGTAGGAGCGACCGGTCAGGTAGGACGCAATCCAAGAGTGAGCCGCGCCGGAGATGCCCAGCTCGGAGAGGGTGGAGAGGAGGATCTGATGGTTGACAGTATCAAAGGCAGCAGACAGGTCTAGAAGGACAAGAGCAGAGGAGAGAGAGTTAGCTTTAGCAGTGCGGAGAGCCTCCGTGACACAGAGAAGAGCAGTCTCAGTTGAATGACCAGTCTTGAAACCTGACTGGTTATTCTGGTTATTCTGAGAGAGATAGCAAGAGAGTTGGCTAAAGACGGCACGCTCAATAGTTTTGGAGAGAAAAGAAAGAAGGGATACTGGTCTGTAGTTGTTAACATCAGAGGGATCGAGTGTTGGTTTTTTGAGAAGGGGTGCAACTCTCGCTCTCTTGAAGACGGAAGGGACATAGCCAGCGGTCAAGGATGAGTTGATCAGCGAGGTGAGGTAAGGGAAAAGGTCACCGGAGATGGTCTGGAGAAGAGAGGAGGGGATAGGGTCAAGCGGGCAGGTTGTTGGGCGGCCTGCCGTCACAAGTCGCAAGATTTTATCTGGAGAGAGAGGGGAGAAGAAGTCAAAGCATAGGGTAGGGCAGTGTGAGCAGGACCAGCAGTGTCATTTTACTTAACAAACGAGGACCGGATGTCGTCAACCTTCTTTTCAAAATGGTTGACGAAGTCATCCACAGAGAGGGAGGGGGGGTGATTCAGCAGGGAGGAGAATGTGGCAAAGAGCTTCCTAGGGTTAGAGGCAGATGCTTGGAATTTAGAGTGGTAGAAAGTGGCCTTAGCAGCAGAAACAGATGAAGAAAATGTAGAGAGGAGGGAGTGAAAAGATGCCAGGTCCGCAGGGAGTCTAGTTTTCTTCCATTTCCGCTCAGCTGCCCGGAGCTCTGTTCTGTGAGCTCGCAATGAGTCATCAAGCCACGGAGCTGGAGGGGAGGACCGAGCCGGCCGGGAGGATAGGGGACATAGAGAGTCAAAGGATGCAGAAAGGGAGGAGAGGAGGGTTGAGGAGGCAGAATCAGGAGATTGGAGGGAGAAGGATTGAGCAGAGGGAAGAGATGATAGGATGGAAGAGGAGAGAGTAGCGGGAGAGAAAGAGCGAAGGTTGCGACGGCGCATTACCATCTGTGTAGGGGCAGAGTGAGTAGTGTTGGAGGAGAGGGAGAGAGAAAAGGATACAAAGTAGTGGTCGGAGACTTGGAGGGGAGTTGCAGTGAGATTAGTAGAACAACAGCATCTAGTAAAGATGAGGTCAAGCGTATTGCCTGCCTTGTGATTAGGGGGGGACGGTGAGAGGGTGAGGTCAAAAGAGGAGAGGAGTGGAAAGAAGGAGGCAGAGAGAAATGAGTCAAATGTAGACGTAGGGAGGTTGAAATCCCCCAGAACTGTGAGGGGTGAGCCATCCTCAGGAAAGGAACTTATCAAGGCGTCAAGCTCATTGATGAACTCTCCAAGGGAACCTGGAGGGCGATAGATGACAAGGATATTAAGCTTAAATGGGCTAGTGACTGTGACAGCATGGAATTCAAATGAGGAGATAGACAGATGGGTCAGGGGAAAAATTGAGAATGTCCACTTGGGAGAGATGAGGATTCCTGTGCCACCACCCCGCTGACCAGATGCTCTCGGGGTATGCGAGAACACATTGTCAGACGAGGAGAGAGCAGCAGGAGTAGCAGTGTTTTCAGTGGTAATCCATGTTTCAGTCAGCGCCAAGAAGTCGAGGGACTGGAGCGTAGCATAGGCTGAGATGAACTCTGCCTTGTTGGCAGCAGAACGGCAGTTCCAGAGGCTGCCTGAGACCTGGAACTCCACGTGGGTCGTGCGTGCAGGGACCACCAGGTTAGAGAGGCAGCAGCCACGCGGTGTGAGGCGTTTGTGTAGCCTGTGCGGAGAGGAGAGAACAGGGATAGGCAGAGGCATAGTTGACAGGCTGCAGCAGATGGCTACAATAATGCAGAGGAGATCAGAATGAAATGAACTAAACATCTGGGAAAGGAGAGAGCGGGGCCTCCCTCACCACAACTCCCAAATGTAACTCTCCCAACTTCCACCTCAGAAACTATAATTGTTGTAAACTACAGCGGTTCAATGTTTTCTATGAATAGACTAACTTAGTTTATTCAGCTAGCTAACTAGGTGCAGTATTATTCCGTGAAAATCGTCCGGGCACCTCGTCATAAGACGCCACAGCCAGCTAGCATGCCGGTCTCCAACAACACGGTTTAGCGCCAATACTCGGCGACAACAAACCACCAGTGTATCAACACGCAAGCAGATCGTTCGTGTCCGTGTCTAACGTTGTGGGTTAGTCCCGACAGCTTGAGCGAGTCCGTCGTCAACTTATTCAGCCAGTTAGTTAGCTAGAATAGTTAGCAAACTAGCTAGCCATTGCTTTCAGACAAAGAAGAACCCCTCCTTTCACGGCACGAACACACAGAGAGAGCCAAACTAACGTTAACTAGTCACCCATGTCCCGAATTCCTTGAACGACTCGGGCTATCAATATGTAAAAAACAAAACACAAGTGTAGGTTATGACTTACCCCTAGCAGCTACTGTTAGCTAGCCAAGTGCAAAGCTAGCCACTGAATTGACTCAGCCAGTTCGCGTCTGTTCGCTCGGTCGTTCCAGCTATTGTTTACTAGTAGCTATCCAGGTAGCAACAAGCTAGCTACATTTCAAGCACAGTAGCCACTTGCTACCTAACGTTAACGGTTCAGACAATGAGGTTAGAAAACAGCTGAATGGTAGGCAATTATTGTATGTAATTATTGTAGGCAGCCAGCTGGCGTAATTACAGGCACTCTCAGGCGTGAAACAACTATACCGTTGCTAATAGCTACTCGCCAGCTAGTCCAGGTGGTGAGTTAGCTAGCTAGATAGCTTCGTGCTACACCCGGCACAGCCGAATACAATACTAACCTACAATAATTACATACAACAACCCACGATACCTACCTACAATACCTAACTGCAATCTAAATACATAGTTTAAGCCTTACTCGACAAAGCCCAAGCTATGTATAAAGCCAAGCTTACCCGACGCCAAGCATACCCGACGACCTCCTCCTTCCTGCAGGCTCCTGAAAATTACAGGCCTCTCTCATCTTTTTAAGTGGGAGAACTTGCACAATTGGTGGCTGACTAAATACTGTTTTCCCCCACTGTATCTAGAAGCGCAAAAGGAATCAATAGCAAATAAATACCAGTGAATCGTACATTTCCACTGCAGTGTCACTACCTTAGACCCAGTAACAATAAACAATTTGTTCCTACAACAAAATAATTCAAAAAGTTTATACGGCAATGTTTCACAACTTTGTAATCACTCGCTTTTTATTTCCAAGCAGTTTTTTGTGGGTTCTTTGATCCCTGGTTGGACTACTTTTCTGATAAGTCTGTTTGTGCGACTCCACGGTGTGCCAAACGGGACTTCAAAACCGTAAGAGCCCCTCTGGTCCCAGCTCACACTCTCTCCTCCTGATCCTCCTGATGACTACATCCGGACATGTAGAGATGTAGAGCTGTGTCTGTGGTGTCTGTGACATAATCAGGTCCTTGCTGCTGAGAGGAGAGTCTCCACCCTCTACACTACACCCACAGTGACAGAGGAGAGTCCCCACCCTCTACACTACACCCACAGTGACAGAGGAGAGTCCCCACCCTCTACACTACACCTACAGTGACAGAGGAGAGTCCCCACCCTCTACACTACACCCACAGTGACAGAGGAGAGTCCCCTCCCTCTACACTACACCCACAGTGACAGAGGAGAGTCCCCACCCTCTACACTACACCCACAGTGACAGAGGAGAGTCCCCACCCTCTACACTACACCTACAGTGACAGAGGAGAGTCCCCACACTCTACACTACACCCACAGTGACAGAGGAGAGTCCCCACCCTCTACACTACACCCACGGTGACAGAGGGAGTCCCCACACTCTACACTACACCCACAGTGACAGAGGAGAGTCCCCACCCTCTACACTACACCCACAGTGACAGAGGAGAGTCCCCACCTTCCACACTACACCCACAGTGACAGAGGAGAGTCCCCACCCTCTACACTACACCCACAGTGACAGAGGAGAGTCCCCATCCTCCACACTACACCCACAGTGACAGAGGAGAGTCCCCACACTCCACACTACACCCACAGTGGCAGAGGAGAGTCCCCACCCTCCACACTACACCCACAGTGACAGAGGAGTGTCCCCACCCTCCACACTACACCCACAGTGACAGAGGAGAGTCCCCACCCTCTACACTACACCCACAGTGACAGAGGAGAGTCCCCACCCTCTACACTACACCCACAGTGACAGAGGAGAGTCCCCACCCTCTACACTACACCCACTGTGACAGAGGAGAGTCCCCACCCTCCACACTACACCCACAGTGACAGAGGAGAGTCCCCACCCTCTACACTACACCCACAGTGACAGAGGAGAGTTCCCACCCTCTACACTACACCCACAGTGACAGAGGAGAGTTCCCACCCTCTACACTACACCCACAGTGACAGAGGAGAGTCCCCACCCTCCACACTACACCCACAGTGACAGAGGAGAGTCCCCACCCTCTACACTACACCCACAGTGACAGAGGAGAGTCCCCCACCCTCCACACTACACCCACAGTGACAGAGGAGAGTCCCCACACTCCACATTACACCAACAGTGACAGAGGAGAGTCCCCACCCTCCACACTACACTCACAGTGACAGCGGAGAGTCCCCCACCCTCCACACTACACCCACAGTGACAGAGGAGAGTCCCCACCCTCTACACTACACCCACAGTGACAGAGGAGAGTCCCCACCCTCCACACTACACCCACAGTGACAGAGGAGAGTCCCCACCCTCTACACTACACCCACAGTGACAGAGGAGAGTCCCCACCCTCCACACTACACCCACAGTGACAGAGGAGAGTCCCCACCCTCTACACTACACCCATAGTGACAGAGGAGAGTCCCCACCCTCTACCCTACACCCATAGTGACAGAGGAGAGTCCCTAAGAGTTCATTGCTAGAGACTAGTTGCATTGTAATTATGCTGTATTTCTCTGTTTCTCTGTCTCCCATTCTCCATCTCTCTCTCTCTCTCCCATTCTCCATATCTCTATCTATCTATCTATCTATCTATCTATCTATCTATCTATCTATCTATCTATCTATCTATCTATCTATCTATCTATCTATCTATCTATCTATCTATCTATCTATCTATCTATCTATCTATCTATCTATCTATCTATCTATCTATCTATCTATCTATCTATCTATCTATCTATCTATCTATCTATCTATCTATCTATCTATCTATCTATCTATCTATCTATCTATCTCTCTCTCTCTCTCTCTCTCTCTCTCTCTCTCTCTCTCTCTCTCTCTCTCTCTCTCTCTCTCTCTCTCTCTCTCTCTCTCTCTCTCTCTCTCTCTCTCTCTCTCTCTCTCTCTCTCTCTGTCTCTCTCTCTCTTTCCATCTATATGTCTCTCCTGCTTTTTGGTCCTGATGTGATGTCTGGGTGAGGTTTTTTCTCTTAATTCTCCAGGATTGCCTG
This sequence comes from Coregonus clupeaformis, assembly GCF_020615455.1. Lineage (NCBI taxonomy): Eukaryota > Metazoa > Chordata > Actinopteri > Salmoniformes > Salmonidae > Coregonus > Coregonus clupeaformis. Next base: position 4,246,820 of record NC_059231.1, read on the forward strand.
GTTCCGCTTGGAGAGAGTCCTCCTGTCTTTCTGATTGCAGCGAGTCCAATTGGAGCGTGGGGGCTCCCCTCTCTCTCTCTCTCTGTGATCAAAGGGCCGTGGTGCTCGCTGCTTCAGGACGCTAGTCTCCCTGCCAAGCCACATTGTGTGTCTTTGAAACAGGGAAATGAAAGGAGGGATCGCATGGCTTACATCCAGGCATCACAGAGAATGCCTCAAATTGGCTTTCTGAATGTTTTGGAGAGAGCAACACATTCAAAAAGGAATGTAGGTGTTCAAAGGATTAAGCCCAAGTGTGGGAGGTTATAAAAAAGTGCACACATAAAGCTAATGGATGTTAAGTAAACTCACATGTACATGGGGCCATCAAAGGACAGTAGGTCAATGAGTTATAATCGGCGATTTGGGGGCTGCTCAGCCCAGCTCAGCACACACACTCGTTATCCTGTTGCGGTGATAAGCTGAAAGCAGTGGGAATCCCCTTTGGACACGATATGTCCCCGCACATTTGGATGAATCCCTATGAAGGTTTGTAGAATGTGGAGGATTTCGCTTGTGTTCACGAGCGTTCACGAGTCCCAACGGACTTGGTGGGGTGTAGCTAGCCAATGGGATGAGCCGCACGCTGTCGAGTCACCAATGAAGCCATCCATTCCCCTTTTGACACTCCTTGTTGCCATCTCCCCAGTCTCTCTCTTCTCTTGCCTCTGTGAGCTCTCCTCTCTTCCCTCTGTGAGCTCTCCTCTCTCTCCTCATATCTCTGTGTAAGAGATGTGCTCCCTGCCTCCCTGCCTATAAGTGAGATTAAAGCGATGGCATATTTATGCAGGTGCTGTTCCCCTGCTTTGTCTGATGAGCTAACACACAGAGGTGACAGTAAGCGCAAAACTTTCTCTCTATTTCTGACCTACATTTCATTTCAGAAAATAACACACATGGATCCTGGATCGTGTATGTGTGTGTGTGTGTGTGTGTGTGGGTGTGGATAGTGAGAGGAAAGAGGAGAGAGGCAGACCGTGTGGATAGGGTGAATAAAAGGAGGTAATTGTTTCCTGTGGGTGACCAATAAAAAGATGTTTGTGTAAAAAATGTGCTAGCTCTGACTTTGCTGATAACTTTAATGTACTGAGGAAAAATGTACTTACTATGACTGTGATATGTGGTTGTCTCACCTAGCTATCTTAGGATGAATGCACTAACTAAAGAGAGTCTGCTTAATGACTAAAATGTAAATGTAAGATGTATTTAGTAGAACACTCTTAATGATCTTGGAATTATGGGAACATTTTGGGCTATGTCAACAAATGGTATGTAACCAGTCACAGAAATTATAGGTAAAGATTATAGGTAGGAATATTATGATCACGTGTAAGAGTGTAAGATACTGTACCATGTTGTGATCCACAGTGTCACACAGTTTGAGTCTCGAATCATTTCAGAACTTGTTATGATTTCCCTGTGCCAGTATCCACAGCATTCTGTAATCGCCCTCTACATACAGAACATACAGTGGGGAAAAAAAAGTATTTAGTCAGCCACCAATTGTGCAAGTTCTCCCACTTAAAAATATGAGAGAGGCCTGTAATTTTCATCATAGGTACACGTCAACTATGACAGACAAATTGAGATTTTTTTTCAAGAAAATCACATTGTAGGATTTTTAATGAATTTATTTGCAAATTATGGTGGAAAATAAGTATTTGGTCACCTACAAACAAGCAAGATTTCTGGCTCTCACAGACCTGTAGCTTCTTCTTTAAGAGGCTCCTCTGTCCTCCACTCGTTACCTGTATTAATGGCACCTGTTTGAACTTGTTATCAGTATAAAATACACCTGTCCACAACCTCAAACAGTCACACTCCAAACTCCACTATGGCCAAGACCAAAGAGCTGTCAAAGGACACCAGAAACAAAATTGTAGACCTGCACCAGGCTGGGAAGACTGAATCTGCAATAGGTAAGCAGCTTGGTTTGAAGAAATCAACTGTGGGAGCAATTATTAGGAAATGGAAGACATACAAGACCACTGATAATCTCCCTCGATCTGGGGCTCCACGCAAGATCTCACCCCGTGGGGTCAAAATGATCACAAGAACGGTGAGCAAAAATCCCAGAACCACACGGGGGGACCTAGTGAATGACATGCAGAGAGCTGGGAACAAAGTAACAAAGCCTACCATCAGTAACACACTACGCCGTCAGGGACTCAAATCCTGCAGTGCCAGACGTGTCCCCCTGCTTAAGCCAGTACATGTCCAGGCCCGTCTGAAGTTTGCTAGAGTGCATTTGGATGATCCAGAAGAGGATTGGGAGAATGTCAGATGAAACCAAAATATAACTTTTTGGTAAAAACTCAACTCGTCGTGTTTGGAGGACAAAGAATGCTGAGTTGCATCCAAAGAACACCATACCTACTGTGAAGCATGGGGGTGGAAACATCATGCTTTGGGGCTGTTTTTCTGCAAAGGGACCAGGACGACTGATCCGTGTAAAGGAAAGAATGAATGGGGCCATGTATCGTGAGATTTTAAGTGAAAACCTCCTTCCATCAGCAAGGGCATTGAAGATGAAACGTGGCTGGGTCTTTCAGCATGACAATGATCCCAATCACACCGCCCGGGCAACGAAGGAGTGGCTTCGTAAGAAGCATTTCAAGGTCCTGGAGTGGCCTAGCCAGTCTCCAGATCTCAACCCCATAGAACATCTTTGGAGGGAGTTGAAAGTCCGTGTTGCCCAGCGACAGCCCCAAAACATCACTGCTCTAGAGGAGATCTGCATGGAGGAATGGGCCAAAATACCAGCAACAGTGTGTGAAAACCTTGTGAAGATTTACAGAAAACGTTTGACCTGTGTCATTGCCAACAAAGGATATATAACAAAGTATTGAGAAACTTTTGTTATTGACCAAATACTTATTTTCCACCATAATTTGCAAATAAATTCATTAAAAATCCTACAATGTGATTTTCTGGATTTTTTTTTCTCATTTTGTCTGTCATAGTTGACGTGTACCTATGATGAAAATTACAGGCCTCTCTCATCTTTTTAAGTGGGAGAACTTGCACAATTGGTGGCTGACTAAATACTTTTTTTCCCCACTGTACATACAGTATAATCTTTGGAACTGGGTTGCGTATGCGTGTGCTTAGCTTTATTGTTGGGAAACGCTACAAGAGGAAGTCTCATGTCAGACTTGATTGCTCTGAAAACATCCTTCTTCCCTAACGTTTCCCCTTCAGACCAAGCTCTGGCCCAATCATGGCAGACGAGGTCTCCGGCTGCCCACGACTGAAAACAACAAACTTGATGTTTCTCTGTTGTGCGAGTCACTCACAATCTCTTAATCGGGCTCCCTTCTGTTGTTCTAAGTTGTGGGAATTGTCCATTGGAATGGAAGGGGTACAGTCTCAGGCCAATGTTGACCAATGAAAACACATTCCCTTCTTACAGAATGTACTAAAATCATGTTCACATAAACATACTCTAGGTCTGAAACGTTGCTGTTCTTTGGCCGACGGTAGCTGTGTTTTGAGACATTGCAGTCGTAGGTTTCCATTGTATTTCTCCTAGACAAGTTGGTGTGCTCACACACTCCGATATGTTAGTGAAGGACAATGATATGAATGTACTTGAAAACTGCTAACGTGATGCTTGTGCAAAGTGTACGGAGGGTTTCAGACCTTCCAGATTCCCAAATGGTGAGAGGTAGCCTAGCCTTCTGTAAATGACTTACGACTGGGCCCCACTTTACCTTGCAGCTCTCAGGAATAAGTTTTAAAGAGGAAGTTTAAGAGTTTGACTAAACTCTGAGAACTGGCTTGGGTTTGGGTGGGTAGCTAGCTAGCTAGCGTGTACAATGTCGTCTTGAAGTTCCCCCCGCCCCAGCAGGGTGGATTATAATTGGCATGGCCTGCTGTTTCTGACAGCCCAGCTACCATTTACGGTTCAAGGCATCATTAGCTGGCTGGGTCTCACAAAAGAGGAGTGAGGCAATGGAGGCACTCATGTTCATCGCAAACAAAACAAAAAACAAGCTGAATAAAGAAATAAGAATGTCTATACTTTTAGACAAATTGGTTGTAAACTACTACCATTGATGTTTTATTAGACTTCAAATTTGGAATGCTTGAAAGTAGAAAACACTGTAAACAAAAACAAGCCTGGAGGATCTTGGTGTTTAATAACAATGATATAAGGACATAGGGCTATACAGAATCTGCCATCACTACTAGCATGAAGCCAAGTATTATGCATGTCCAGGAATCATGTATCTCATGTAGTTGTTTTTACGGTCTCCCCGTGTAAAAAACTGTACATACATTTCATCTGTTTATCTGAATGTTTAATCTACAAATAAATTCCCCTAAGGACTATAAACATATTATCTGGGTATTGATCTAAGCCTTGTCGAGGCCAAGGTCACAACGCCAACTCTCCCAAAGGAAAATTTTTTTCAAATGGCCTGGAGATTCCATTTCCAGATAGCCCCACTAAACATGCTACTCCTCCGTCCACACATGACAGAGTATGAAGGGTTCAGCCGCCAATGACTACCAGACATTTCAGAGCCGTACAAAACACTTTAAGGCAGCTAGGGGCCAGCTGTGTGAAGGATGGCTCAGTCCTGGTTGGTTCAGGCCAGCTGTGTGAAGGCTGGCTCAGTCCTGGTTGGTACAGGCTAGCTGTGTGAAGGATGGCTCAGTCCTGGTTGGTACAGGCCAGCTGTGTGAAGGTTGGCTCAATCCTGGTTGGTTCAGGCCAGCTGTGTGAAGGATGGCTCAGTCCTGGTTGGTTCAGGCCAGCTGTGTGAAGAATGGCTTAGTCCTGGTTGGTACAGGCCAGCTGTGTGAAGGTTGGCTCAATCCTGGTTGGGTCAGGCCAGCTGTGTAAAGATTGGCTCAGTCCTGGTTGGTTCAGGCCAGCTGTGTGAAGGTTAGCTCAGTCCTGGTTGGTTCAGGCCAGCTGTGTGAAGGTTGGCTCGGTCCTGGTTGGTTCAGGCCAGCTGTGTGAAAGTTGGCCCAGTCCTGGTTGGTTCAGCAACCAGTCAGTGGGAAGAAAGAAAGGTTCAAACAGGAGGGTTATACAGTACACAGAGACTGTTACAGAGAAGTAGCCTACAGAGCAGACCCCTGATATATAGCAGAACTGTAAGTTGAACTTTCTCATTTCGTGACTTTTCTAATTGACCAGTCAGCAGGAGACACCAAAATAGGTTCTGACAAATGGAATCGATTAGAGACTTTTTCAAATCAAATCAAATTGTATTTTTCACATGCGCCGAATACAATGGGTGTAGACTCAACCGTGAAATGCAGGGGTACGAGGTATTTGAGGTATATACTGCATGTACATGAAGGCAGGGTTAAGCTGTGTGTCTCTGTTTGAGTGTCTCTGTTTGAGTCTCTCTGTTTGAGTGTCTCTGTTTACGTGTCTGTATCCACAGGAAGTTTAGCCTGTACTTCTGTACTTCTCAGTGGCTGACCAAAATGTTAATCCTTTTCCCCATGCAGTCCCTCCTCTGGCTTTGAACTACTCTGGAGGAGGTGATTAGTTTTAGTTCCACTTCCCTTGCCTGTCTCTTCCCATCCAGGGCCTGTGACTCTGAGGAGAGGAGGGGAGGGAGACTGCTGTTTTTGGGGAGGGTTAAGGACAAGGCAGAAGTCCTCAAACGAATAGAGAGCTGATAATGGCTGTTCCTCTGGAAAACAGTACTTTTACGGGGCCAGAATTAGACATGGAGAAGCTTTCAGGTGACATGGTCCAGAGGTGGGCAGTTTATGGGGTGGGACGAAGGCCAAATATGAACAGACTTCAGAAGTGCCACAGGAAAAACTGCCAATTGAATCTACACTGAGTGTACAAAACATTATGAACACCTGGTCTTTCTATGATATAGACTGACCAGGTGAATACAGGTGAAAGCTATGATCACTTATTGATGTCACTTTGTTAAATCCACTTCAATCAGTGTAGATGAAGAGGATGAGACAGGTTAAAGAAGGATTTTTAAGCCTTCAGACAATTGAGACATGGATTGTGTGTGTGTGTGCCATTCAGAGGGTGAATGGGCAAGACAAAACATTTAAGTGTCTTTGAACGGGGTATAGTAGTAGGTGCCTGGCGCACCGGTTTGTGTCAAGAACTGCAACGCTGCTGGGTTTTTCACGCTCAACAGTTTCCCTTGTGTATCAAGAACGGTCCACTACCCAAAGGACATCCAGCCAACTTGACATAACTGTGGGAAGCATTGGAGTCAACACGGGCCAGCATCCCTTTGAAACGCTTTAAACATCTTGTGGAGTCCATGCCTCAACGAATTGAGGCTGTTCTGAGGGCAAAAGGGTATAGTAAAACATTGGAAACATAGTTTCATCAAAGTACATACTGTTAGTAGTTAACTAGGGAGGATTCAGGGTCCTTAGTAGTGAAACAAATTAAGCAAACCAAATAATTCCAGACGTTACGCTTGCGTCCCATCTTTGATTCAGGAGGACAAGGCCAGGAAGAGCCATCCCAACCCTGAGTGATGTCAGGTGTGATCTGAGGCAGAGGTGATAGGGTTTGTGTCCCTCCCTAGGAGAGTCTCTTGGACATGAATAAACCATAATGAACCTCAGCCAAGCTGCTACATAGGCTAAACCTACTCCCACTGGTCCCTGCTCTACGCCTCAAATCCCTGGCCCAATGAAGTATGAAGAAGAAGCTGACATTGCTCACGGTTTTTGTAGTTGGTACTGTACTGTAAGGCAGAGGTGGTGAGGTGGTTGGGCTGGTGGGTATGTGATAATGGCTAACTTACTAGTTACATTATCTGTCGAAATGATCAAGTGGTAGTGTAGGTTCTATGGTAACGAACTACCCACATCAATCACATTAGATGTTAGTCAGAACAACTTCTTCACTTTTCATAATAAGTTGGATCCATCATTTTTTCTTCTTCTGATAAATCATGGCACCACATTGCAATTGTAGTTACATTTACATAATAGTTTACTGCTGCGGTCAGTTGGCTTCTTCTGGTTTTCTTATTAAACACAGACACAGTGACTATGTTACTAGTCCTCCACTGATAATGGTAAACCCAATGTCTTATGGCCTGCACTGTATCAATGATGCGATGGTATCTCTTATCTGACTGTTTTTAAAGCAACCAAAGAAACGTTATATTTGTTGTTGCTAATGGAGTAAACATTTTGAAATAGGCTGAACTATGCCAACAATAAAACTCATAACCATCCAGTATGTTAAGTCGTTTCGATACTGTGGAAACATTACAGTATATGTTGAATCATACTACGCTCCATATATTTTTCCCTCTGTTTGATCTGGGACATGCAATTACTTTTTTTTTTGTTGGAGAGTGGAGATTGCAAATGTCATGATAGAAATTATATGGTGGCAATCATTTCCACTCTGCCTCACTGACATTCTCTTACATCACATCTTTGGAAGCCTGCAACTATAGGGCTTCTGAACAATTTTTATTCGCATTACCAACTATGGTCATATACAGAGAGAAAGACAACCTTCAATCTTCACTACCTCAAATGTCAAATTTATGCCCCAGTTCTTGTTAGATATACTGTATGCCAGGGTTCCCCAAATGGTGGCCGTGGGCCGAATTTGGCCCGCGGTTGAATTTATTTGGCCCTCCAAGTTTTCTGAGCAAAATAATTGATAAAAAGAAAACTGTTTTATTTTATTTTCATTGTTGGACTGTATAAACACCAGTTATTAAAATTTCAAAAATCTGTTCCGAAGTATTCCCACGCATAATAGAGAGACGTGATCGTATAGAAATGTAAGCAAGGTTTGAAAGGATTATGTTTTTGTCAAATATTATATCTATTTGGGAGTCTTGCGGTCAAATTGCAGTCTACAAATTATTTGTAGTTATGTTCCGGCCCCCCGACCATCTGCTCACGAAAAAATCGTTCTGCGGCTGAATCTAGTTGATGATAAATAATATAATAATATGCCATTTAGCAGACGCTTTTATCCAAAGCGACTTACAGTTATGTGTGCATACATTTTTACGTATGGGTGGTCCCGGGGGATCGAACCCACTACCCTGGCGTTACAAGCGCCATGCTCAACCAATTGAGCTACAGAGGACCACCCTACAGAGGACCACCCTACAGAGGACCACCCTACAGAGGACCACCCTACAGAGGACCACCCTGCTGTAGGCCAAACTGTAACTTCTGAGTAGGCCAAACTGTAACGTGTGGGTTAATACATTAGAGATAAAAGTTTGACAGTGGGAGAGGAGTCAGAATGACATACTCTACTGGGGAATGTGTCGGCTAACAGAAGGCCTGATGCTGTGGTGACTGATAAAGACTGGTTGTGCTGTGTTGTGTTAGAACCAATCAGGAGGAAGACTGAGGCACAGAGCTCTAAGAAACACGTGTTGCTGTTGACAGACATGGCTCCTCGTTACCTCTTCACTGACACCTTCCCTGTTGGGGGTTATGATTTCCATCAGCGCAAAGACACTCCAACTACCAATCTACCCACAGATTCAGTCCGGCTACAGTCATGAGCTTCACTGGTGAAAATAACATTTCACACACCATTTAGGGAAAATCTGATAAATATGAAAGTTTAAATCGAAAAGACTGAGAACGCTACTTCTAACTCTGTTACTCTGCACTGATGGTCATGGTTGTTTGATGTTGTGGATGGTGTGCCCCATCCCAAGCAGTTGTTGACAGCTTGTTCTGGAGAGCTTGTTGCTACTTGTAAGTCGCCCACTTGACCTCCTTTACGGAGCTCCCTCTTTACTGTTCACCTGAATACTGCCAATAGCAGGTGATTATGCCACACCACAACCTCATAACCTAAAGACAATCGACCAGAGCACACCACCTCTGCAGTGTCAATAACAATATCACATGAAATAAAACTCCTCATATTTACTGTGATGCCGCTGCTCCTCTCCGCCCTGTTGTGATTTGAGGAGTATGTCTCCTGTGTGTTCTGTGTGTTCCGTCCATTAAACAGAGCTGGAGGTGGAAGAGCTTCCAATTACAGCAGCCAGCAGGAGTCACACACAGCACACAACCACCACTGGAATGTGAACAGGCAGCTCCAGACATGTTGGGTTAAACACAGCCTGCCAAGCTAGGGGGAGGTGGAGGTGTGTGTGTGTTGGGAGGATGTGTGTGTGTGTATTTGTATTTATTATGGATCCCCACAAGGCTCTTCCTGGGGTCCAGCAAAATTAAGGCAGTTATACATTTTAAAAACATTACAATACATTCATAACAGATTTCACAACATATTAAGTGTGTGCCCTCAGGCCTCTACTCTACTACCACATATCTATAACACAAAATCCATGTGTACATGTGTGTATAGTGCGTATGTTATTGTGTGTTTGTATGTGTCTATGTTTGTGTTGCTTCACAGTCCCCGCTGTTCCATAAGGTGTATTTCTGTCTGTTTTTTAAATCTAATGCTCAGCATATGTGGGAACTCCTTCAAGACTGTTGGAAAAGCATTCCAGGTGAAGCTGGTTGAGAGAATGTCAAGAGTGTGCAAAGCTGTCATCAAGGCAAAGGGTGGCTATTTGAAGAATCTCATATATAACATATTTTGATTTGTTTAACACTTTTTTGGTTACTACATGATTCCATATGTGTTATTTCATAGTGTTGATGTCTTCACTATTATTCTACAATGTAGAAAATAGTAAAAATAAAGAAAAACCCTTGAATGAGTAGGTGTTCTGAAACTTTTGACCGGTAGTGTACGTTTTTCCAGCAACAGACTATGATCGATAGTGTCAAAAGCCGTGCCGAAGTCTAACAAAACAGCCGCCACAATCTTTTCATCATCAATTTCTCTCAGCCAATCATCAGTCATTTGTGTAAGTGCTGTGCTTGTTGAATGTCCTTCCCTATAAGCGTGCTGAAAGTCTGTTGTCAATTTGTTAACTGTAAAATAGCATTTTATCTGGTCAAACACCATTTTTTCAAAAATTTACTAAGGATTGGTAACATGCTGATTGGTCGGCTATTTGAGCCAGTTAAGGGGGCTTTATTATTCTTAGGTAGGGGAATAACTTTTACTTCCCTCCAGGCCTGAGGGCACACACTTTCTAGTAGGCATAAATTGAAGATATGGCAAAAAGTAGTGGCAATATCGTCCGCTATTATCCTCAGTAATTTTCCATCCAGGTTATCAGACCCCGATGGCTTGTCATAGCAGCTTCCCACCAGAATGGGCTTTAGGGGAGGTAGATGAACCTGTAGCCATATTACTTTAACAGTATTTAACATGAGATCCTCTCTAAGCTTTACAGGAATGTGGTTCTGAATATACAGTAGACCGCAACACCGGCATTTCTTTCTTTTCTGGAAATGTTAAAACCTTGTATTGCTTCAACTGTATCATCAAAGGTATTATCTAAGTCAGTTTCAGAGATAGTCAGAATATGAATGTCATCTGTTACTAGCAAATTACTGATCTCATGAACCTTGTTTCTTAAGCTACACATGTTAACGTGGGCTATTTTTAACACTTTTCTGGGATGCTTGATCATTTTTCTTGCTTTACTGGGAAGCTTAGCAGAGGTAGACATACTCAGATTATTTTTATTAGTGCAGGGTGAGCTGCACACAGTGGACTTCCTACTAGGGCACACCACAGTATTACTGTGTGTGTGTGTGTGTGTCTACGTGTGTGTCTATTAAATCAAATCAAATCAAAATGTATTTGCCACATGCGCCGAATACAACAGGTGTAGACATTAACGTGAAATGCTTACTTACAGCCCGTAACCAACAATGCATTTATTTTTTAATAAAAAAAGTCAAATAAAACAACAACAACAACAAAAAAGGTGTTGAGAAAAAAGAGCAGAAGTAAAATAAAATAACAGTAGGGAGGCTATATATACAGGGGGGTACAGGTGCAGAGTCAATGTGCGGGGGCACCGGCTAGTTGAGGTAATTGAGGTAATATGTACATGTGGTTAGAGTTAAAGTGACTATGCATAGATAATTAACAGAGTAGCAGCAGCGTAAAAATATGGGGTGGGGGTGGGGTGGGGCAGTGCAAATAGTCTGGGTATCCATGATTAGCTGTTCAGGAGTCTTATGGCTTGGGGGTAGAAGCTGTTGAGAAGCCTTTTGGACCTAGACTTGGCGCTCCGGTACCGCTTGCCATGCGGTAGCAGAGAGAACAGTCTATAACTAGGGTGGCTGGAGTCTTTGACAATTTTGAGGGCCGTCCTCTGACACCTTTGTAGTCTGTAATAGTTTTCAAGCCCTGCCACATCCGACGACCGTTAGAGCCGGTGTAGTACGATTCAATCTTAGTCCTGCATTGACTCTTTGCCTGTTTGATGGTTTGTCGGAGGGCATAGCGGGATTTCTTATAAGCGTCCGGGTTAGAGTCCGGTTCCTTGAAAGCGGCAGCTCTACCCTTTAGCTCAGTGCGGATGTTGCCTGTAATCCATGGCTTCTGGTTGGGGTATGTACGTATGGTCACTGTGGGGATGACGTCATCGATGCAGTTCTTGATGAAGCCAGTGACTGATGTGGTGTACTCCTCAATGCTATTTGAAGAATCCCGGAACATGTTCCAGTCTGTGCTAGCAAAACAGTCCTGTGGCTTAGCATCTGCGTCATCTGACCACTTTTTTATTAACCGAGTCACTGGTGCTTCCTGCTTTAGTTTTTGCTTATAAGCAGGAATAAGGAGGATAGAGTTATGGTCAGATTTGCCAAATGGAGGGCGAGGGAGAGCTTTGTATGCGTCTCTGTGTGTGGAGTAAAGGTGGTCTAGAGTTTTTTTTCTTCTGGTTGCATATTTAACATGCTGGTAGAAATTAGGTAGAACGGATTTAAGTTTCCCTGCATTAAAGACCCCGGCCACTAGGAGCGCTGCCTCTGGATGAGCATTTTCCTGTTTACTTATGGCCTTATACAGCTCATTGAGTGCAATCTTAATGCCAGCATTGGTTTGTGGTGGTAAATAGACAGCTATGAAAAATATAGTGAAAACTCTCTTGGTAAATAGTGTGGTCTACAGCTTATCATAAGATACTCTACCTCAGGCGAGCAAAACCTTGAGACTTCCTTAGTATTTGATTTTGTGCACCAACTGTTGTTTATAAATATACACAGACCGCCACCCCTTTTCTTACCGGAGTCAGCCGTTCCCATCCTGCCGATGTAGCGTATAGCCCGCTAGCTGTATGTTATCCATGTCGTCGTTCAGCCACGACTCGGTGAAACATAAGATATTACAGTTTTTAATGTCCCGTTGGTAGGATAACCATAATCATAGGTAATCTAATTTATTTTCAAATGATTGAACATTGGCTAATAGGATTGATGGAAGAGGTAGTTTACTCGCTCGCCGTCGGATCCTTACAAGGCATCCCGATCTACGTCCACGATATCTCTCTCTTTCTCCTGGAATGACAGGGATTTGGGCCTTGTCGGGTGTCTGTAGGATATCCTTCACGTCGGACTCGTTGTAGCAAACATCTTCGTCCAATACGAGGTGAGTAATCGCTGTCCTGATATCCAGAAGCTCTTTTTGGTTATAAGAGACGATGGCAGAAACATTATGTACAGAATAAATTACAAATAACGCGAAAAAACACACATAATAGTACAATTGGTTAGAGGGCTGTAAAATAAAATGTGTGCGTCTACGTGTGTGTGTGTGTGTCTACGTGTGTGTGTGTGTGTGTGTGTCTATGTCAGAAATGACAAAATACTACCCCTGTATTAAGCCATAATGGTCAGGTGTGTGTTGTTGACATGAAATGTGGTGGAACATTTGTCAGGTTGTCTATCCAGTTTGTCTTCAAAAATAAGACTAACACCTTAACAATTACTCTCATTTTTCCATGACATAGGCAGTAGCGGCGCTTGGGTAACATCACTGTGGAAGCCAGAAAAAAAGCCTTATTACAACCTGTGTTGTGATAATTGCGTTGTTTGCTCTGTAACCTGTTAGTTCACATGCCTTGACACCGTGATATATAGGCCTAAGGCCGAGACAATAAGAAGACACAGTGGCAGAATCAATTCAACCACACCTTTGTTTCATCACAAAACCGGCGCGCAACCTCAGTCCTGTGAAGTCCACAAAGCATATTTGCATGTAACAAACAGCTACATGACCTACAGAATGGTCAAGCAAGTCAATGTTTCCAACATTTTCGGACCACTAAACAACTATTGATTTAGAACCACAGAGAGTTACCGCAAGTTGCAAAGAAAACAGGAGCTGCCTCCACTATTCCAGCACCATTTCAACTTCAACATTTCACATCATCAAATCACCTATGCTTAGTCTAATACAGTGACAACTAAAAGATACCAAAAACAATTTAGTCCAATCAATGTAAGCTAAATATGATGTGGCTGTCCATGGTTATGATTTCTCTGTGTGTGTTCATGCAAGTAGATTATTTATTTTTTACTCACCCTACTTGTAAAGAAACGCCAATGCCATCCCCCTCTCTTTCATGTTGATGAAACGGTCTATCACTCATACAGTACATGCTTTTATTTTGGATTGTCCTAGGCTACCTGGCTAAAATGCTAACTTCCTTTCATGGGCAACGTTAGCTAGTAAACATTAGCCTTCTACATCTAGCTACATCCTCTCAGGTCAGGGGCACAAAGTATGCATTTATGGGTGGATCAGAATCGCCGTTATAATCATTGGCAGTACTGAGAATTAAGTAAAACCACAAGTCCAAATCCCTATCCCCATCCATGGCTAAATTAGGAAAGGGGCAATTTTTGCTAGCTAGCTAGCCACAGGAGGACAACAACACAACAAGATGCAACAATTCAAGTTGTTTCTGTCAATGACGTATTCCTCTCGATGTGATGTGATTGGAGTGGAGCCAAATTGAAACTGGCTTCCCTTGACACTTTCTTTTGTTGCGCCAGGACTATTCACAGTTGAGCTCGCTCAGTTTAGCTCAACGCTGATTGGCTAACATTTTACTCTTTTTTTTATCAATGGAGGCCAAATGCTCACTGGCTTCACTTGCATTCAATGCTACGGGGGGCAACAATGTCATGTTTTTTTGACCAGACATCATCAGATAGATGGCCTATACATACAGAGACAGAGGTGCGCTGTTTCGTTCGCTCAGATGCTTTCTCCAGTGAGATACATTCAGCCTGTTGCGAATTGAAGGAAATTAATGAAACACAGAGAGATGAAAGTAAAAGAATGTGAGGTAGCCTGGCATCCCTTGGCATCCATGAATACATGCTACTGGGCATAGGCTACTCTTAAGTTATCAGCAGACAGGAACGTGTACTTAAAGTTCCAATGCAGCCGTTTTTCTCTCAATATCAAATCATTTCTGGGTAACAATTAAATACCTTACTGTGATTGTTTTCAATTAAAATGGTCAAAAAGAAACAAAAATTGCTTCTTAGCAAAGACCAATTTCTCAAGCTAGAATTTTGCTAGGACTGTTTGGGAGTTGTCTGAGTGAGGAGGGGGAAAACTGAAAACTAGCAGGCCAAAACTCCAACCCACCAATACAGGGTGAAATTTCAGGCGGTCTTTTCAAACATCTCTTACATTAAAAGGGCATTATCATAATTTGTACAATATCACAGTAATATTCCAACCTCATAGTGTGGAAATATACTGAGAGAGAGAGAGAGAGACAGAGAGAGACAGACAGAGAGAGAGAGAGAGACAGAGAGAGAGAGAGAGAGAGAGAGAGAGAGAGAGAGAGAGAGAGAGAGAGAGAGAGAGAGAGAGAGAGAGAGAGAGAGAGAGAGAGAGAGAGAGAGAGAGAGAGAGAGAGAGAGAGAGAGAGAGAGAGGGAGGGAGAGATTTGTTAAGTCACACTGCCACCCTCTGGTCACCACTGTACTTGCAGTCCTCATGTTGAAGACGTTCACAATAACATCAGTCTAATCTGAAATAAAACAAACACTTTTCACACTCTGCCATAGCAGCATTATGTATGTTAGTGACGGATTGATTATAGGCTGGATTATTTTTTTTTTTATTGCCTTAAGAGAATATGTTTTTCATTTAAGAGCAAATTCTATAGCTGCTAATGTCTCCATCTTCTGGTCAGTAGTTGAACTGCAGCTTGAGATTGTCAGTATTCTCTTACTAACATTTCCAGATCCAGTCATATTATTTAAAACAAATCAAATACAAATCAAGGGATAAAAAAATTTAAACATACCAAAAAAATAAAAGTAGCTGAAATTGCTGTAATGGAGTTCACCTTTAACCATCTATTGGTTTACTTTGCACCACTCTCTCTCAGCACCAAGAGGGTTTCTCCTGAGCTCGTATAGCTGCTGCCCGAGCCTGGCTCGCCTGTCACGGTACTCCAGCCTGTGGTAGTTGATCTCTGGCACTCCTCTGAAGCTGAACGGTGCGCCCAACCAGGCAACAGCGATTGCGGACGTGGAGTCGCTGTCCCCACCGTAGAAGAAGCCGTGATTGGCCAACTCAACCCTGGTAACGCCTGCTTTTAGGAGGGCGTCGTAAGCTATCATGGGAGCATCGTGCCCACTGGTGCCACACATACGCTGGAAATGTACCTCCCTCTCCTTCACTCCGTAGCGCTCTGGGAACTGGGGTTTGCTCTTCCCATTCAGAATGCCTCTCTTTTCTAAATAGGCTGAGTCCCAAAAACAAGATTAGTCAGAAGCAGGTGAAGTTTACACATAATTCTACATTGTAAACCCAGGTAGTTAGAAAATGTTGTGTAAACAAACGGGACAATCTCATGGGAATATGTCTAATGGGGCCTGTGGGGTGGTGGTGGTTCAGACGCCCACTCTCCACACTGGCTGCTATCAGCAGGTGCTCCTACTCAAGGTCGGGGAAGTGCAGGCCAATACACATGGTCCTCATGGCTGACCCACACCCTCTACCCCTCTTGTAGAAGGGAATCTTAATGCCCCTCTCAGTTCTCCGTTTGTGCCTGGAAACGCCGTCAATGCAGGTGATGCCTACAGCGGAGAGAGAGGGAGTATAATTCTTGCATTGAAGGGAGATCAACATGTTTGTTTAAGTGTGCCGTGCTCCAGCGTGCAGAAACATTGCCACTGCTGTTAACACTATTGAGTGTCCTGTTTACATTGTGACAACAAGACATGACACACTTCAGAAAGGACTCCCCCTCCCCCTTCCCCACCTTGACCAGGGCTTCAGCTGTAGCCAGGTACATGACGGTGTCATCACTAACAGGGAAGTCTTTGGCATCCAGCTTCTCTAGACTTCCTATCTTCTGCACTTCCTCATGGATGAGCGCTCCATCATTCTCAAACTCCCAGTTGCAATTGGTTGTAGCCAAGGGCGTCTCCTGCTCCGCTCAGCACCACTCTGGCCTCGTACCTCTGTTCCAGGGGGACCTCCTCTGAAATGGTGAGATCTGGTTGGAATGATGGTAGTAGTGGTGGTGGTGTTCAATTACTTCTGTTAAAGATTTCATTAGACCATTGACTAATTGTATGTTGCATTGGATGAAAGAAATACCTATTTATTTAAAATACAGAAAAAAGTTCACAATACCTTTTTAGGCTGTTAAGATGAGATAAGAGACACAGTCCCATATGTGAGTCACTGAACCCTCAATGGTCAATTCAGGAAGACACAACGTCACAGGATGTTAAGGTATGAATTGTACTGTGTAGAATCACAGAACACACAATATAAGTTGAGCTTGCGCTGTCAATGGCTCCCTTGTACTGGTGGTAGATCTTATAGGCTTATATAGGTGGAACTTGAGCGTATGTTCCCTTCATGTAATTCTATACCTTCGATTTTGCCTTCTCAGTCTCCATCCTTTCTCAGCTCACACGAGTTATGACAAACATTTCCTGGGTTGAAGGCCAATGGGATTGCGATTGTGAAGTTGCAATTGCCCCATCTGCTGGAGGTAAATGGGAAATTCATTGCTCTTTTCACGATCGTACACTTTACTCACTGTCTATTCCCCACTTTATATGCTGTATAAAACCTTTACAGGTTGTTGTGTTATCGCTGGACCAAGGATGGCGCCCATGAACACCACAGTTTGAAATATACAGTAAAATAGTTAATTGTTCATTAAAAAAGTATCTCAGGGGTGAATCACCCAGACCACAGGAAAACCCCAAGATGATGTCATTCCCTGATTCAACCAATGTCATCAACAAACAATTGTTTTGAGGCCCAGTAATACTTCTGATAACGTTACCAAGTTAGTTTACATCTTTTGGGAAATATCTTGATGTAAAGTGTAAACCATTTATATTGTGTATCTACATATTGGTGATGGAAGTATGGTGCTCCCTTGTAAAAACAATCTATCTAAAATCACTGTAACCAAATGGAATTTCAGTTAGGACAACATTAACTGCAGTGGAACTCAGACATGCACCACTAACTTTCAAACTGCACTTTTGGCAAGGGAGATATTTTGGAACAAGCTGTTACTAAAAACAGGTGGAAAAAACAACTCGTACGCCATCTCTCTGCTGCAGGAGGTCATTAAATCCTGATCTACCCTGTTCTCAGATTGTGTGACGGACAGATCTCTCATCTACGCGTGTTATCAATTTGTATTCAGTTCTGAAGTTGAAGTTTCAGTCAGACTATTGCTGTGCAAGTGGCATCTTTCAGGAAGTGGGGACCCGGGCCTGTGACGCATAAAAGACATTCACATCAAATGTGGAGCAGCAGTGAAAGACATGGTGGTTTGACTACACCACGTGATGAAACCTACTTCCTCTAAATGTAAGACTTGCATTCTTTCTCTCTCTTTCACTTTGTGTGATCTGAGGATTGATTTGATAGAAGGATGGCGGGGACGAGGTAAGACAGATACGATTCTAGTGGGTTTGGATGGAGTGGTTTTGCAAATTGAAGGATGCTGTTATTGTTGTTTAATCACTCTTAAAAGTATTTGGAGATTTAGTGGGGGCCATTGGTGACTTCTAGAGATGTAACACCTGGGCAATGGAATCAGGAGCCTGGGCCCTCACTTACTATATGCGGCTGGTCGGTGGAAAGTTGTTGATGCATGTGTTATTATGCGTAATTCTGTTATTCTTGAGTATTATAGTCCCGAATCGTTATGACATAGTAGATATTGTTCAGGACTACCCTGTCTATGTGCATTTAAAACAGGAAATAATTAGAATTGGTGGTTGAAACATTTTGAATTTCTGAAAATATTTGCATTTTTTTGTCTCTTTCTTTTCTAAACTGAAGCTTAGTATTTTCCTAACTTGTTAAACTCACTCACAATCAACAGATCTGTGATATCACTAAAACTGCATCCATTATCCTTTCTGTCAATTGACATTTCTGCACTGTAAGTCTTTACCACATAAGCCTCATAACAATATGACAATCTTTATTACTATGGTCATGTCTACGGCATTGTTAATGTTGTAATCAACAATGCAGAGAGAAGTTAGGGTCTATGCAAACCATCAGTATACACAGCTGTTGATTTCTTAATCTGTTCACTTTTTTGGGTGTGGAGGTTGAGATTTGCTTCCTGTTGGGAGACACATTGTGCAACGTTTCTAAAAACCACACAATTGGTTTAAAACCCAACAATAAACTACTATGTGACCTTGCTGGATGAGCCTTGGTATTTAGATTGAACATAGATTTTTTTCCGTTGGTAGACTGTTTATTATTTGCAAGAATCCCAAACTTGAACAGACTGAGTTTTTCCTGCTCATCGACAGACACATTACAGCAAGAAGGATTGATGAGAGAACCAGTACAGGAAGTAAGGCTAACGTCCTCAAGCTTAGACTACACTTCTTGCAGTGTCTGCCCTTAAATGTTCCTAATTTCCTGGACATTACTACTAAACCAAATGAATCAATTAATTCACCAACAGCAAAAACAGCACTTTAACTGCCTTCTGTGAAGTATTTTACATCCATTGATTTATTTGAAATCGTATCAATCGGATAATACTTATTTTTGAACAATATTTTAATCTGAACATGTTTTCTCCTCCTTTTGACCAGAATCACCAATCTTCAGAGTGTAGGGAAACAGCAGCCTCTGATTCTGCCCCACCAGGTGACCGGAGCGGCACCGGGTACGGTCCAGATGCGCATCAAGAGCTCTCAGAGCAGTGGGGAACGGCTGAGTCAAACCAAGTCCATGGTCCTGCAGGACCCCGACCTGCCTCCCAAACCTGTAAGTATAGGACACGTGCACATAGAGATACACATGCACACATTCACACACACACACACACGCACACACACACACACACACACACACTGCTCACTTATTATACAATTTTATAGCATATTTTGGATTGAATGTTGTTTGACATTTGGTGAACTATGTTTACATAAATTCCAATAATTATGATTATAGTATTTATAAACCGTTGTCTCACATTAGGTGATTATCATTTGCTTAATTGCGCTGAGCTCTGTTTAACTGAGCACTTCCCAGTGGGAAAATCAGGGTAAAGATAAAACAGATGATGCAATTACAAAATGAGCAATCTGGTGCAGCATATTTGGAATAATGTAGTTACCATGTTGACAATGAACTGGACATAACCCCAACCATTTACTCTTTCCCATAAGCAGGTGTGGGGCCGGTTGACACCTCTATTTAGCATAGTGGTTAATGACCGTATCATAATAATAGTGGTTCATGACCGTATCATAGTGGTTCATGACCGTATCACAGTGGTTCATGACTGTATCATAGTGGTTCATGACCGTATCATAATGGTTCATGACCATATCATAGTGGTTCGTGACCGTATCATAGTGGTTCAGGGCCGTATCATAGTGGTTCATTACTATATCATAGTGGTTAATGACCGTATCATAGTGGTTCATGACCGTATCATAGTGGTTCATGACCGTATCATAGTGGTTCATGACCATATCATAGTGGTTCATGACCATATCATAGTGGTTCATGACTGTATCATAGTGGTTCATGACCGTATCATAGTGGTTCATGACCATATCATAGTGGTTCATGACCGTATCATAGTGGTTCATGACCGTATCATAGTGGTGCATGACCATATCATAGTGGTTCATGACTGTATCATAGTGGTTCATGACCGTATCATAGTGGTTCATGGCCGTATCATAGCGGTTCATGACTGTATCATAGTGGTTCATGACCATATCGTAGTGGTTCATGACTGTATCATAGTGGTTCATGACCGTATCATAGTGGTTCATGACTGTATCATAGTGGTTCATGACCATATCATAGTGGTTCATGACCGTATCATAGTGGTTCATGACTGTATCATAGTGGTTCATGACTGTATCATAGTGGTTCATGACCGTATCATAGTGGTTCATGACCGTATCATAGCGATTCATCTGTCTATGTATTGGCTGGAATAATATAGCTGCACATTTAGTTTAAAACATGCCAATGTAACCTTCAGTCAGTCTCAGTTTCTAACATGTATTTTAAACCTTCATAGAGTTTATTAATAATTGACAGCAAACTGAATTACTCAGATGATCACAGCCGTGAGGCCACGTCTTGATGTTTTGTTGCGTTGCTTGTTTGCTAATTATGCAGAAGATACTTGTTTGTGAGACGCCTCGTACTGCAATAACACAGTTTGTCCAGAGGGCAGAGTAGAGGTACAAAAGCTACTGCAGATAATGAACCAGATCCTACAGACTACAAACATGGTCACTAACACCTCCCAACAAACACAGCTCAGAGCACAGAACGTTATAGTGTTGCTCTAACATTACATCAGTGTTCCAGTGTTCCAGTGTAGAATGTTATTCTGATTACAGCTGTACTAGTTTTCATTACATTCATTACACAGAGGATCACATCTACCAAACATAAAAATGAATGCTGTTTGTTGCTATCATGTATTAGTGTGTGTTTGTAGAGAGCAGAGTAATTGTTTCTTGACCTCCTTCAATGTATTGCCATTTGTGTTAAACCCAGCCGGAACGTGTCCTCCTCCACCCTCCTACACTGTGATTAATGAGAGATTATAAACTAGGTGGTTCCCGCCCTGAATGATGATTGGCTGACAGCCGTGGTGTATCAGACCGTATACCACGGGTATGATAAAACATTTATTTTTACTGCTCTAATTACGTTGGTAACCAGTTTATATTAGCAATAAGGCACCTCAGGGGTTTGTGGTATATGTCCAATATAGCACGGCTAAGGGCTGTGACCAGGCACTCCGCGTTGCGTCGTGCTTAAAGAACAGCCCTTAGCCGTGGTATATTGACCATATACCACAACCCCTTGGGCCTTATTGCTTAAATATAGCAGCCAAAAATAGGCAGAACCAGTCGCAGTGAATAAAGGACTCATTAGGGGTTTGGAGTGTGGGAGCAGACCTATCCTTATTGGGATTCCTATAAGACAGTCATTTGAACAGTAGAGGGCAGGGCAGCACCGTGCTGAGGGATAGAACTCAATACCAAACGGTACATACTGTGTTTCTATAGCAACCAGGGTGACTATTACAGAACACTGGTTCAACTATGTATAAGCTCAACCTTTTCTGAGATACCTTTGTTGTAACTACACCTTTTACTACTCTGCTAGTTTAATCTCTCGTTAATCAATAACCGTGCTCCATTCATGTCCATGTTGGTCTTTTGGAATGAGTGTTTCCATTGCTGTTATCGTGATATGAATTATCATGGTCTGATTGTGATTAGCACTGGGTTGTGTGAGTTGTTTATCGGTTGTCGCAGTGTGAGGTCCCATCTCATTAACCACACACACTACTGTCAGAGACTCTGTAGGTATTTATGATGTAGATGTTAAACATGTTAACACATCGATGAGACATTCACACATGTAACCATACTCTGTTTGTATTATATTGCATAATCTTAATAGCTGTTAAATACAATTTGGAATACATGGACTCTTCACAATACCTGTATTATTTTAATTTCACCGACAATGGGGCCACAATCAAGCAACAGTTGTGATTTGAAGTCAGCTCCTCTCCACTGTTTCCTCTGTTTCTCTGTCTGTAGATCTCTCGTCACCGGAGGAACCAGTCTCAGCATAACATCGGTGGAGCTGGAGCCTTAGAGACTCCTGTGAGTATGACTGGCCACCATAATGAACTGTCAGGATGTATGGAAGCATATGAGCAGAAATCCGTTATTATACCGTACTAATTATTGTTCACTATAAATATGTTTCTGTACTTTTCATTCAGCAGGCCTATTTTACTTAAAATAAGTACATTTATTTGGTTGATACTGATAAAATAGCATGTGTCTGATTGGAATATTTATGTCACATTCATTGATAATATCTGTTAAAGGATAAATGTTACATCTTGCATTTCAGGTTGTTTTGAAAGGTGAACATTTGAATAAAGCCAAAATATCCGATGGAGGCAAAAAACTGAGGAAGAATTGGACTTCAACTTGGGTAGTCCTGGACACAGATAAACTTCTGTTTTATAAAGATAGCAAGCAAGAAGCCCTGACGAATTTGGTAGGTTTTTGCAAGATACACACCCACACTCATACAATGTTCAATTACAGCCTCAAATGAACTTTCTGAGGCATTGCCTATAAGCATTATGAGTGCACATGTTGAGTGAACACATGCTATGTTCATTTTAATTTGTGTTTTCTTTTATCTTCCTATTTCTTAAACTAGCAAATTAACTTTAGCTTTGATCCCATGGACTAGAACCCACCCCATCTAAATGCAATAAAGCAACTGTTTACCCCCTTGTGAGGAGGACTGTATATAGTGTGTGTGTGTGTGTGTGTGTGTGTGTGTGTGTGTGTGTGTGTGTGTGTGTGTGTGTGTGTGTGTGTGTGTGTGTGTGTGTGTGTATGTACGTGCATGTGTGCATGTGTGTCTGTGTCTGTCTATGTGTGTAGTATGTGACTTTAATCCACCCAGATATATATATATATATATATATATATATAGAGAGAGAGAGAGAGAGAGAGAGAGAGAGAGAGAGAGAGAGAGAGAGAGAGAGAGAGAGAGAGAGAGAGAGAGAGAGAGAGAGAGAGAGAGTGAGAGATGTAGGAGAGAGAGAGAGAGAGAGAAAGAGAAAGTCTAAAATGAGCTTGCCATGCTTTTTAATGAAGCTCCGAGGACTTAATCAAAGCCCTCTCCCTTACTGAGCCCCACCAGTGCAACGTTCTGTCATACTCTCCCATTCCAATGGTTCATTATGGGCAAGAGAGGCATTTCCACATAGATTGACATATCTCCCCCTTTTCCGATGAAAAACGTTTCTAAATAGTGGGTACGGTGGAGGGCGTTTGTTTTCATAATTTCATAATTTGGTTTATCTTTGTTTTAGAGTAGAATAAACAGCGTATTAATCTCTTGTGTTATCAATTGGTCGCTGTGGACAGTATTTAGGTTTTTGCTCTGAACATACACAATGTTGTCATCATCATACAAACTCAGGATATGATCTCACCTGCAACATGTACATAGTTCTGTAAGGAGAGTTATTTATTGAGTAGAAACAAGAACGCTCAAATCATCCAACTAAAACAAGTGTAGTTTACTATGACTGAGGCAGGTACTGGAAGTCAAATATCACCTCATTTGTCCAATACTGTACCTGTCAGCCATGATAGTTCAATGAGTCTTCAGGGTTCAGTCAATTCGAAGCTGGTCATGTGGGATCTCAGTGAGCATCTTTCATTCGCCTAAAATGGCTTGGTTACTGTTGGTTGTACAATGTACTGGAATACTACATTGTAATATTATTGCAGAATGTTCTTATCGTCTTAATTTTCTACTGCATCTCGCTATCATTTCACCAGGTTTTAGATTGTTTCAATTTGCTGAGACCACTGAAGGGAATTATATCTAAATGAGTTCCCATGCCTTTTACACCGATTAGTTGTTGTTTGAAAAGCAACATATATATATATTTTTTCTAAATCACATTCTCTCTGCCTGAAAATTATACCATTCCTATTTTGATATGGTTACACACTGCTTCTATAATTCCATAAAGGATATGAATAATATATTAAAGGTTAGAACTAGATGGTAATTTCCCATGAAGAAAATTCCATGAAGTGGGACTTGCTTTAACTCTTTACAAGTATTTTTGTGGTAGTGGAAGACGTTTAAAATGTTTTACTTAAGCCAAGAAGTTAAATATAGTCAAAATTGTATTTAGTAAAATAATTTGTCTGTTTACTTTGATAGACTACACTATCAACCTTATTACTTTGTATTGTGGGGCAGTTACATAACATATTTTTATCACAAATAACTACATTCAGACTAGCCTACAACACTTTTATACACTCTCCTACTAGAATACCACAGTATACTGTATGACAACTGGAATAATAGACTGCAGAAGACAAGGAGGCATTGTTGAAGTTTAAAATAAAAATAAAAAACATTAGTTTTATTCAAAGCGTTTATCCAACCATACATGAATGCCTTAATCAACAGATAAAGCTGTTAAAAGAAAGTTATGACTGGATAGATAAATAAATAGGATAGATTAATAAATGGATAGATAAATAAAGTAAGGCTACAGGGATGGAAGACATAATGATGGAGGGATAAAACAATGTTAAGTTGGACTGATTGGTATGATAAAGGAATGAATGTATGGTTGAAGGTGTGGATTGTGTGTGTGATATATTCTCTGATATTCAGATTTGAATAGCAGAGAAGTGGACCAAGGTGCCATACCCTTTAAGTGTTTGTCTACGACGTGTTATTGAAAAAAAGTGGTCAAGGTAGCTGATTAGTGTCAAAAGTCACAATGTTCACTCATTATCTCATGCTTAGAATGTGCTCCCCCTTTGTTATAATTTGAAAGTTCTGAAAAGTTCCATGGCAGTTAATTCAACAGCGGGAAGTTAGCTAAATTAGTTGACGTGGTTACTAAAACAGCTGTACCTCGTGATTGGTAGTAGATATTTCTGTTCTTAATTCAGATTTGAATAGCAGAGAAGTAGACCAAGGTGGCATACCATCTTATGTTTTTGTCTACGTTGTTGGGAAAAGTGGTCAAAACAGCAGTTCTTTATAAAAAGTTACAGAAAATGTTGATGTGGTCCCTTAAACAGCTGTAACGTTTGATCGGTGCCAGATAATTATGTTGTTATTGAATGAAGAAGGACAAAAAGAAAGATAAAAAAATGTATCGTAAGCACAGTATTCCAGACCAGTCTGTACATTTTAAAGTCTGAATGGCGTTTCTAGCTTCAACGGCGTAAGAGGAGTAGCGTGCAGATGAATAATAAGAAGTATGACGAAGATTTAAAGTTGGAACTTTTGCTTCGCAAGTGCCATCTAATACTAGAGAATGTACAGCACATGCACATTCTCATCTTAATGGGAATCAGAATATATGTCTCTGCTCTTGGGCAGATTGCATCCGTTTGTTCATTAATCGTGATTCATATGAAATATCTGGCCAAGATAGTGATAGCTATACCCTGTTTGAAAACATGCCTTTTGATATTTCTCCATAATGATGGTGCTTTTATCCCATTCATAACAGAGCAGTGAAACTACTTACTACTAACCGCCTCTCCCCTCTGCCTCTGATCCCTCTGTAGAAGCCTGGATGCAGTCCTGATGGGATGGATCTCTGTGGGGCTGTGGCTGAATGGACAACAGAGAAGTCCAGCCGGAAGAACGTGCTTCAGGTGCGGCCATTTAGTTTATATGTGAAGAGGATCAAAGTAGTTTACTATAAGACTGAGCAGCCTGCAGATTGTCTGTTTTGGTTGTTGAGGATGGGATGTTCTTGGGTGCACTCATTCCCTTATGATTTATACAGATAATATACTAAATTTCTTAAGACATTAGATACATTTTCATGAGTCTTTGAGTCAACCACCTGATCAGAAAATATATTTGCATTTAGTCAGATTGCATTTGAAGGTGATGTTAGGCCAACGTCTTATGTTTCCACAAAACCAATGTTTAGGAAATTAAACTCTTAAAACTTCACAGTGCTATCTTCTTATTGCCTTTTGAAGATGATCTTTTGATAAAGGCTTAAGGCAGGAAAGCAAACTGATGATCAATTCATTGGCAGTGGCAACGCAAGTTTTCATGGGGGAAAAAACAACGGGGGGTAACAACGGGGTGGGGGGGCGTACTGATAACAGGAGAAAAGGAAGAGCATATTTCCTCAAACGCTTCATCACTTCATCGCTGCTGGTCGCCCCAAAATCTCAACGCAGTGAAGATTAAAACGGGAATTACAGCATAATCTTAAATAATCCAAGTGCTGTGGACAGAAAAGGGCTTGTAATGCCGGCTCAAATCTATTCTGAGGTCTGACAACATTGTCAATCAACACTAGGATTAAAGTTAAAATTAGCACGGAAAGTTACTGTTAATTTTGCACCAATCCAGAGACTGATTTATAATCTAAGAAATATCTCACAAAGATATGCCTGTCAGATGGGTAGATGCAGTGAAAAAAATTGAATATACATTTGTTTATTTTTTCACTTACATCTCTGCTCCCGTATCCCTGTCTCCCAGAGAGATTCCTATTTCCTAAGATATTTAATGGACTATGACAACATCATTGCTCTTTTGAAACAAGTAAGCTAAGGGCCAGTTTACAGACTTGATAAATGTGGCACTGTTGCAAATGGTGACCTCAAAAAGTCATTCACTTCATGTAGATTTAATATGGAGGTGTTCAGTCAGAGTTTACTTTCTAAGACCTCAGTGCGTACCATCTGTTTTCCTCCGACGTAGCGTTTCAGATCAGCGACATGACTGCCGCGGAAAACCTGTTCTTCCAAGAGGAAGTCATGGGTAAAAGGATAGAGGAGAGCTGGAGTTGACCCTTTAAGGCAGAGGTTCCCAAACTTTGTCACTCAGGCCCCCCTTTCAGCATTGGGGAACATCTCGCCGCCCACGTCTATTTCTATGTGCACAAGCACTGTTCATGACACAAACTGTTCACACCCCTCTTGTAGGCGGAGAGAACATTTTGCAAGTTTAAAGCTTATTTCCTGCAATTCTAACACATTTTGTCATGGGGTGCAGGAAAAAGAAAGCAAAATTTAGTCGTTGATGGAAATGGTTTGGAAATAGGTGTTCATGTTATTTATCTACCCAGTTTATGCGTTCCCTTTTTTTCTTTATTTTTGTCATTGTGGAGGAGTGACACGGTTGGTGATACACAGGTCCTTTAAGACAGATGTTCCAACACCTGTGTTTAGGAATGAGGGACATTGGTTACTCCACACTCCAGCTTAGTGACACACTTGGTGACTAACCCTCATATGGTCTCCACATATGAGATTCTTCAAACAATACCAAAGTTCCCGTCTGGTGCAGGGTTTTATCACTAACACAGCCAGGGTTGACTAAGTGAAATGTAACTTTGCAGAAACACAGAGAGGGGAGCTCTGCTCTTTGTATTTGGACACCTGAGGGAGCCCCGTATATCTTGTCATGCTCACTGAAATAATGTATACACTAGCACAGTTAGAAACCAGAGGAAACTGTTGTCAGTTCTTGTGACAACACATGAGGATTGACAGGAAATACACGTATCTGACTGCAATATGAGATAAGTCATTGTTCGTCACCTTATGATACAGTGAGGGAAAAAAATATTTGATCCCCTGCTGATTTTGTACGTTTGCCCACTGACAAAGAAATGATCAGTCTATACTTTTAATGGTAGGTTTATTTGAACAGTGAGAGACAGAATAACAACAAAAATATCCAGAAAAATGCATGTCAAAAATGTTATAAATTGATTTGCATTTTAATGAGGGAAATAAGTATTTGCCCCCCCTCTCTGGCTCCCAGATGTATTTTATACAGGTAACGAGCTGAGATTAGGAGCACACTCTTAAAGGGAGTGCTCATAATCTCAGCTTGTTACCTGTATAAAAGACACCTGTCCACAGAAGCAATCAATCAATCAGATTCCAAACTCTCCACCATGGCCAAGACCAAAGAGCTCTCCAAGGATGTCAGGGACTAGATTGTAGACATACACAAGGCTGGAATGGGCTACAAGACCATCGCCAAGCAGCTTGGTGAGAAGGTGACAACAGTTGGTGTGATTATTCGCAAATGGAAGAAACACAAAAGTACGGTCAATCTCCCTCGGCCTGGGGCTCCATGCAAGATCTCACCTCGTGGAGTTACAATGATCATGAGAATGGTGAGGAATCAGCCCAGAACTACACGGGAGGATATTGTCAATGATCTCAAGGCAGCTGGGACCATAGTCACCAAAAAAACAATTGGTAACACATTACGCCGTGAAGGACTGAAATCCTGCAGCGCCCGCAAGGTCCCCCTGCTCAAGAAAACACATATACAGGGCCGTCTGAAGTTTGCCAATGAACATCTGAATGATTCAAAGGAGAACTGGGTGAAAGTGTTGTGGTCAGATGAGACCAAAATCGAGCTCTTTGGCATCAACTCAACTTGCCGTGTTTGGAGGAGGAGGAATGCTGCCTATGACCCCAAGAACACCATCCCCACCGTCAAACATGGAGGTGGAAACATTATGCTTTGGGGGTGTTTTTCTGCTAAGGGGACAGGACAACTTCACCACATCAAAGAGACGATGGACTGGGCCATGTACCGTCAAATCTTGGGTGAGAACCTCCTTCCCTCAGCCAGGGCACTGAAAATGGGTCGTGGATGGGTATTCCAGCATGACAATGAACCAAAACACACGGCCAAGGCAACAAAGGAGTGGCTCAAGAAGAGGCAAATTAAGCTCCTGGAGTGGCCTAGCCAGTCTCCGGACCTTAATCCCATAGAAAATATGTGGAGGGAGCTGAAGGTTTGTGTTGCCAAACGTCAGGCTCGAAACCTTAATGACTTGGAGAAGATCTGCAAAGAGGAGTGCGACAAAATCCCTCCTGATATGTGTGCAAACCTGGTGGCCAACTACAAGAAACGTCTGACCTCTGTGATTGCCAACAAGGGTTTTGCCACCAAGTACTAAGTCATGTTTTGCAGAGGGGTCAAATACTTATTTCCCTCATTAAAATGCAAATCAATTTATAACATTTTTGACATGCGTTTTTTTCTGGATTTTAATGTTGTTATTCTGTATCTCACTGTTCAAATAAACCTACCATTAAAATGATAGACTGATCATGTCTTTGTCAGTGGGCAAACGTACAACATCAGCAGGGGATCAAATACTTTTTTCCCTCGCTGTACACATGACATGACTGTACTGTAAAAACATACACAGAAGTTATTCTTTTTTTAGTCATTTAGCAGACGCTCTTATCCAGAGCCACTTACAGCAGAGAGTGTGTGCATTTTTTTATTTTTGTACTGGGTTCATTGAAGAACAAAGATTGTTTAAACTTTACTCTTTGTACAGTGGCAAAAGCAAAAACATTTGAAGAAGCGGAGATGTAAGAGGGGACAGAAAAAGGACATGAGGAGATGCCATGCTTCAGCTTGGGAAACCCCAAACCAGACCACCTATAGGGGCTAACACTGTACAATCGTATCCAGACACATTGAGCAGAGCTCTGTCTTCTAAACTGCAGTATCGAGCTGACTTATGGGAATTCTTGAGTGGTGTCTTACTGAAAAGAATATGTCAAAATGTCTGTTTGTTTCAGGAGACTGCCTGGCACACTGTCTTTATAACCAGAAGCAATTGCTAAGAATTTCAATTTTGCATAACTATCGTCAGCATTGATGAAAGCAGATAGTCTGTTTCAAAAGGAATAACGGCTCAAAATGTCTCCTGCAAGGCTAATAAAGCTAGAACTGTCTCTGACGTTGCTCAACAAATCAAAAGGAGCAGAACTTTGAATAAGTGGTCATGCATTTTTCATGCTTTTCTATCTAATGTTTGAGTCTGGCTTTAGTGAGTTAAAAGCAAATAACAAAAGGAACAGAAAGTCCAAATTGCATCAACTCCTCCAGAAGAAAGAGAGACAAACAGCAGTCAAAGGCGTCTGGTTTTAACCACGGGCCGCTGTTACCGAGTCGTCAACAGCAGCCTCCTTCTCTCATCACTAATTTATTCTTTGGAGGTTTGGGCGACTCTCGCTATGAGCCTCGTGTACCCTCTCTTGTCTGACAAACATGTTTCTCATAGTCACGATGTGGAAAAAACAGGCTCCAAAAACAACCATGGAGAGTGGACAGAAACAACTGGGAGGATGAAATAGAGCCCCGGGCTAGAAAATAATGAGTCCATTTCAGTGGAGGAGCTTTAACCTGCCACCACTCCAAAAACATTGCATTGTCTTGAGTAATCAACAGGAAAGTTTAATATTATTGCGAAAGACTGGTAATCACGTCGGAGAAGTGTGAAGCATCCTTCTGAGTGTCAAAGGTGAATTATACTGGCAGGAAGAGGGTAGGTGAGTGCATTGAGGTTAGCACAATTTTTGATCTTCGGTTTTCTGAATGAGCCTCAACCTTTCTAAAGTTCAGTCAGATTGACTTTTACAACTGTCTTGACACTTGTTATGCCAACACAGAAATACCAAACTCCTCCACGCCGTTCTACACCCTGAGGTGAAGGAGATGCATCTTCAGTGGAGTAAATAAGAATAGCTGGACTGATTACACGGATCAATGTTGATGAATATATTCACTATTTAAAATAACTGAAAGATCGGTAGATATTGAGAGCAGGTTGTAGTTTGTAGTACGTTAGCAGTAGTAGTCCGGTGCCTACTGGTCCCCTGATCCCAGGATGTAATCTTCCAAAGCTGCTGACCTGACTAGTTTAATGCCCTCTGTCTTAAGCTCACAGGGCCTGATTGCTTCCAGATGACCAGCCTTGATTACGGTTGTGAATAGGAGTGGCTCGCTCCCAAAATGGACATCACATCACACACAGATAGAGAGAGAGAGCCTCTCAGACACACGCTGTGCTCTTACTGGCCAGTACTACTTTAGTGAGGTCTAGGAGATTGACCTGTGGTTAAACTCAATAGGAAGCTCCTAACATCCACAGTGTTGATGATAGTGGGCATCGGCCAACAACTAGTAGTTTATTCAAAATACAGCCTATACTAGAATGTTAATGGGAAAGTTAGTCTGGCCAAAAATAGCAATACGCACACCATTTCATTCACCTCTGATATTCCTTCATCCATCTCCCTCTTGTCCTGTTGTCCACTTGTCCTTTCGGCTGGAGGGCAGAGACTGCACCACGGAGACATGCACCATATTGCAGCGATGCATGTCTCCGTGGTGTCAGAGCTGCGAGAGTCTGGAGCTCTTGAACAGTGTTATCATAGCTGGCATTTCAAACTGCACCTCATGGCCATGCACAGGGATTGATATGCTTCGGAGTGACTTTGTGATTAGTGTTATGGCTAATTGACCCAGGAGGATGGCTAACTCTTAGGACTTCAAATAGGGAAGCGGTATTACTGTACATCAATCTATTCACATAATGGGTATTTGTTTTGTTTGCTATGAGAGGAAGGCATGCCGGTTTGTCGCTCCGTGTTCTGGTAGAGAACCCTTCTATTTTGTATTTTAAAGGTATGGATAGCACTTAGATGGCTTTCCAGCTGAGAATAAAACGGTAGTTACATCTCCACTTTGTTACCATGTTATTACACTTTTATTCTGAGCTCTGAAGTAAAAGTGGTACTTTGATTTGTATATCTAGTCTCTTGATTTTTATTCATCCCTGAAACATTTTCCCCACAAACCATGTAAAAAAAAAACGATGACAGCCTTTGAAAGATTTTTTCCTGTAACCGTTAAACACACATACTGTATGACCAGAGAGTTGCAAGGCAGCTGGCAACAGTCCCAGATTAACACTGAACGTCACCTTGTGAAACACTATCTGTCATCTGAGTCCTGACCCCTACGAGACATGGTCAGGTTCTGAGTCCTGACCCCTACGAGACATGGTCAGGTTCTGAGTCCTGACCCCTACGAGACATGGTCAGGTTCTGAGTCCTGACCCCTACGAGACATGGTCAGGTTCTGAGTCCTGACCCCTACGAGACATGGTCAGGTTCTGAGTCCTGACCCCTACGAGACATGGTCAGGTCAGTCTATCAGCTGGTCCTTTCTCGCACCCCCCCCCCCCGGGGGGAGAGTAGAGAACACAATATGTGTGTTATATTGTATTGCATCAGCATTGCGATTAGTTGATTGTGTTGTTGTAAGTTAGCTTCGTAATGTTCCATCTGAAGTGAGTCTCTAGGGACTTAATCTGTTGAAATGACAGTTTCTTTCTGGGACTCCCAGAGCGGAGAAAAGGTATTTGTGGTGTGGCCCTTCATCCACAAAGCTGCTTACATTGAAGTGGGCATTAATTTGGTTTTCCAGAGACACAGTGAAAGTATAGTGTGTGTTAATCACCAGAACAGCGGAAGGATTTAAATCTCCAACAGTAGATTGCCTTGGAGATTACAATTTAGAAATAAACCACAGGACTTCATTCTTGCCAGACATACATCACACTGTGCTAAATGTTATACCTTTCCTATGTGGAGAGATGGAGCATCGCGATGAGTTCTGGTCATGGAGCAAAGTGAAGAGAACAGAGCCATTTGTGGGTTATGAATTGTGGGGATTAATTGCATTTTGAGCAAATGATGGAACATCCTCATCTCAACTGTCACCTTGGCCTTATATAACTCAGCAGTACATTGCAGCATTAACATTCTGCTCAGGTCAGACCTGAAGAAGAAACACCAACACAAATACTATTTTATTTCACACTATTTCCACTGTTATTATAAGAACTTCCCTTTCTGTGAACCATATCACTGCACTTTTGACACATCTACAGATATTTTGTTGCAAATTGGAAATAATTAACTTGGCAAAGTAGAATGCTTCAAAGTTGCATTGTCCCTTTATGAAGAGCCATAATTAATGTTTAATTTAAGAGCCACATGCAAATGTGGAGGCACAAATGGCACTCTCCTCTCTGCTCCGCTGTGCATATTTAAATATTAATGGTTCCAGTCAAAATAAAGGCCAGACATTCAGCACCCTCTTTATTAAGAAATGTGATAAAAAATATAAAAACATAT
The DNA here is from genome assembly GCF_020615455.1 of Coregonus clupeaformis. NCBI lineage: Eukaryota > Metazoa > Chordata > Actinopteri > Salmoniformes > Salmonidae > Coregonus > Coregonus clupeaformis. The sequence goes on from NC_059231.1 coordinate 4,279,808, forward strand.
TTCATATTATTTTTCATTTCTGTAAGTAAAACATTACTTTGCACTACATTTCACTTCTTCAAAATACACAGGAAACATTTGACTTTTGTTTTTGTATAGTTGCAATGAGCTGAATATATTTTCTGAATAGAAGTCATACCCTTTATATGCAGTTATTGTACTGTGATATGAACATCAATGGCTCAGTTTTCCATAGCATTGTCAAAGCTGAATATCTCCTATAATACCTCACATTTTAATAACAGTCATCCAGTCAAATGAAACTATTGGTCTGTTTGTTATGAAGATCATTGTTATTTGGCGGGTATAAACTATACAGTTATTTTTTTATTTGCCATAGTCTGTTAGTTACCAATGAATATGTTTGCCTATGGTTTTGTTTGACTGTGGAGACCTGAATGTTTCATTAGCCTGCACCTCCTACACTGTCTGTCTGTAGTGTTCTCTAGCTGGCACATTGATATAAGGAGCCTTTGGGGATCTGCTTTCATATAGATTAGCATCTCCAGAAAACATTTGCCTAAGAATAAAATGACAATGCTAATTAAAATCCCCAACTTTTACTTCAAGAGCCCCGCGCACGTCAGGATTAGTATAATATCAAGGCGTATTAAGGAGTTTGCGTCCCAACGAACCTACAGCTCAATATGAGCCTGATGACAGAGAGGTGGCGCCCTACTGTACCTTTGTGTTGGCTCAGATTTGGAAAGCTGACATGTGAACATGGAGGCTGGATAGGGCCCTATTTAGTTAAAGGAGCTTATCTCAATTTTTCATTAACAGAATGAATAGACATGGAGCGTCTGCTGTCATGTCTCCGTGCCGCTTCAGATAATCTTTAATGCATCTTTGACCGTGCAGCTCCTAAAAAAATATCTTTGATATATTTTTAACCAGTTTGCTCTCCCTTTTTTGATTAAACTTCAGAGGGAAGAGTCTGTCTTATCAGGAAGTCAGATAGACTTTGGTGTAAGCCAGACATTTCAATAGAAGGCTTCTGTTTCCAAGATGACAGAAGAAGAAAAGGACATAATGTTCAGGATGCATTTCTGCATGAGGATCCTACGGACTACATGTTAAATCCCGAGTATTAAAGCCCAATATGAAGAGGATTGTAGGCTAGCATCACCATAATATGGACTCATTGGATTTCACCAGAGATTCCAAGTTGGAGGCACCAGTTAATAAACATTCACTAATATTGGTTTCCTCTTTCAAGCCCTAGGCTTTTAGGCCTAGGATTTTAACGTGACATCCATGCACATAACTTGAAAATCTGTCCAAATCTCCCAGTGATATCAATTATTTACGTGAAAGGTTGCTTTCCTCATTTGTCAAATAAACTCTGACTATAATTCTGGAGCTCTGACATACTGGTGTAAATCCTTTCTGCCATAATTGTACAACTATGAGGAGCTGTGAATGGCAAAATGAAACAGAAATATATTAAGTCCTCCCAGATGAAGGTAGCTAGCTCCGTCCCCTGTGGGAAAAGAGAGGGAGCTCAGTGTGCTGTCCACCATCTAACATTTATAAGGAACAGACTGTAACTAATACAACATTCATGCAAAGACATCTAACTGAGGTTATGAAACAATCTATCCAAGTCCATTCAGATCCTGTTAATCATTGGGACAAGAGGTGATAAAACACAACAGACCTGTGTTGATATTTCTAGGATAAAGATACATGGTAATAGTTTAACCTTTTTTATGTATTGTGCGTCTTATAACAAATACGTTAAGTTAGAGAACAGAAAAAAGATCCTCAGAGCCCACGGTTTGTGTGTTTGTGGTTGTTCTTAAAGAACTTTCAGATTCACCAGTGAGCCTCTCCGTAACCCATCCCCCACAATGCAGCAGTGTGATTGCAGAGGCTATTAATGACACATCCTGGGGCCGCCTCCAGGAAAAACATTGTTCCAGAGCAAACATGCTTGTTCAGATGCTTGTAACCCAAGAAGAGAGGGGTGGTAAACTCACTCTGACAAGGATTGCGCCCGTAACCATTCCCCTGCTTTTATCTGGCATCACAAAGTGATGCTGCTTAACTGTTCCTGACATTTGCAACGAAGTCAGAAAAGTCAGCTCCACAATAGTCCCAAACTTTGAAGGTCCATGTAGGATAACGACCTATCTACACACACATGCCACAGACACACACACACACACACACAGACACGGGTGTGCATTGATGTCTGTGGTATGTGTTTCACACGTGTGCTTGTGAGACAGGGAGAGAAAGAGGGAGAATGCTGTAGCAGGCCATCTCCATTGACTTACATTGGATTATGCTGTATAATGCACTCTAGGTGTGAGTGTGAGTGGATTTATTTAGATATTATTTATAATACAGTTTATAATAATTGTCCAGACAATTATTAAGATTTGAACATGTTTAAGATCTAAGAAAGAGTAAAGAAGCTGATAAAATGACTCCATTGAATTTGCTTATACTGCATGTACTCAAGGGACGTGTGTGAGAGTTGACAATAATAACACCCTTATTTGCTGTATACTTTAGAAGTATTGGAAATAGGCCAAGACAGTTTCTAAAGGAAATATCAATGTCAAATGTCTTTATCAAATGTCTTTGGAGGTGTTGGCAGAATGTTTTCTTTTGCAGTAACTTTCGCTGTATCCGACAGTTTCTGAAAGACAAAAACAATTGCAAATTGATGTGGACCTGTAAACAGATCGTTTGAATGCAATAATATTTTGCATTCATTTTTTCCTGAACCTAAATATGCTGCACTGCCCACGAATTCTGAAACATTGTCTACTCTGATGAAAACTACAGTAGGCCTACTTACAGTGGTAGGCTACACACTTCAATGCAAATTATCAACTGTCTGTTCAACTGTTAAATTCTACTGTATGTTATAAACCGCGCACCCTGTCGTCTGCATAGAGCAAAACCTTGACATTATAATAGCCTGTCTAATTGGCCCAATTAAATGATAGATGCCCCATGTCAATTTGTTGTATGGCTACTTGGGGAATATGAACTCTTGGCCAGAAAAGGTGCAATGGTTATGATATTTGTATTATGTTTATAAATTAAATATTGTCTAGGCTACTCGAGAAATTTGGCATTACAGTATTCAGACTGAGCCTACAAACGTCAATGGAAAAGGTGAATCGTCTGTTCTACCGTGCTTCGGATCGGATCAAATAGAGCAAAATAGGCTGCTTGAAATAGCTTATTTATTTACTACTGAGAAGTGGGTCCAATTAAATGAGAGATGGGAGGAATGGTAGCCTATCGTAACTTGTTGTAGGCCTATAGGCTATTTAACGAGTAGCCTATGAAACCATCACAGTCAGAAAAGGTGAGGAATTTATTCTGCAATGATCATGGAAATGAAATAAATAATAGGAAATATATGCCTATTTCTATATATTTTAGAATGCAAAGATGAATCGATTTTGCTCTTCTCACTAATGGCAAATGATTGCATCTTGTTATTATATTTAGCTAGGCCTACCTGTTATTTTGCTAAGCTACTAGGCTACTGGGCAACTATGCTACTAGGATACTAGGATACTAGGCTACTAGGCTACTAGGATACTATGATACTAGGATACTAGGATACTAGGATACTAGGCTACTAGGATACTAGGATACTAGGATACTAGGATAATAGGCTACTAGGCTACTAGGATACTAGGATACTAGGCTACTAGGCTACTAGGACACTAGGATACTAGGATACTGGGCTACTGGGATACTAGGATACTAGGCTACTAGGATAATAGGCTACTAGGCTACTAGGATACTAGGCTACTGGGCTACTAGGATACTAGGATACTAGGATACTAAGATAATAGGATACTAGGCTACTGGGATACTAGGATACTAGGCTACTAGGATACTAGGCTACTGGGCTACTAGGATACTAGGATACTAGGATACTAAGATAATAGGATACTAGGCTACTGGGATACTAGGATACTAGGCTACTAGGACACTAGGCTACTACGCTACTAGGATTCTAGGATACTGGGATACTGGACTACAGGCTACTAGGATACTAGGCTACTAGAATGCTAGGATACTAGGCTACTATGATATTATGATACTAGGCTACATGGCTACTAGGATACTAGGCTACTGGGCTACTAGGCTACTAGGATTCTAGGATACTAGGATACTAGGCTAATAGGATACTAGCTACTAGGATATTAGGATACTAGGCTACTAGGATATTAGGATACTGGGCTACTAGGATACTTGGATACTGGGATACTGGACTACAGGCTACTAGGATACTAGGCTACTAGAATGCTAGGATACTAGGCTACTATGATATTATGATACTAGGCTACATGGCTACTAGGATACTAGGCTACTAGGATACTAGGATACTTGGATACTAGGCTACTAGGATACTAGGCTACTAGGATACTAGGATACTAGGATACTAGGATACTAGGCTACTAGGCTGCTAGGCTACTAGGATACTAGGCTACTTGGATACTGGGCTACTAGGCTACTGTGATACTAGGATACTGGACTACTAGGCTACTATGCTACTGGGCTACTAGGATACTATGCTACTGGACTACTAGGCTACTATGCTACTGGGCTACTAGGATACTATGCTACTGGGCTACTAGTATACTAGGATACTAGGCTACTAGGATAATAGGATAATAGGTAACTAGGATACTAGGATACTAGGCTATTTGGATATTAGGCTGCTAGCATACTAGGATACTAGGATACTAGGATATTAGGCTACTGGGCTACTAGGATACAAGGATACTGGGCTATTGGGCTACTAGGCTACTAGGATACTAGGCTATATGGATACTAGGCTGCTAGGATACTAGGATACTAGGATACTAGGATACTAGGCTACTAGGATACTAGGATTCTAGGCAACTAGGATACTAGGCTTCTAGGATACTGGGCTACTGGGCTACTAGGATACTAGGTTACTGGGCTATTGGGCTACTAGGGTACTAGGATACTAGGCTATTTGGATATTAGGCTGCTAGCATACTAGGATACTAGGATACTAGGATACTAGGATACTAGGCTACTAGGCTACTAGGATACTAGGCTACTTGGATACTGGGCTACTAGGCTACTGGGATACTAGGATACTGGAATACTAGGCTACTATGCTACTGGGCTACTAGGATACTATGCTACTGGACTACTAGGCTACTATGCTACTGGGCTACTAGGATACTATGCTACTGGGCTACTAGTATACTAGGATACTAGGCTACTAGGATAATCGGATAATAGGCTACTAGGATACTAGGATACTAGGCTACTGAGCTACTAGGATACTAGGAGACTAGGCTACTAGGATACTAGGATACTAGGATACTAGGATACTAGGCGACTAGGCTACTAGGATACTAGGATACGAGGATACTAGGATAATAGGCTACTAGGATACATGGCTACTAGGATACTAGGCTACTAGAATACTAGGATACTAGGATACTAGGCTACTAGGATACTAGGGTACTAGGCTACTAGGATACTATGCTACTAGGATACTAGGATACTAGGCTACTAGGCTACTAGGCTACTAGGACACTAGGATACTAGGATACTAGGCTACTGGGCTACTAGGATACTAGGCTACTAGGCTACTAGGACACTAGGATACTAGGATACTAGGCTACTGGGCTACTAGGATACTAGGATACTAGGCTACTAGGATACTAGGCTACTATGATACTAGGATACTAGGATAATGGGATACTAGGCTACAAGACTACTAGGATAATAGGATACTAGGCTACTAGGCTACTAGGATACTATGATACTAGGATACTAGGGTACTAGGCTACTAGGAAACTATGCTACTAGGATACTGGGCTACTGGGCTACTAGGATACTAGGCTACTAGGCTACTAGGATACTAGGATACTAGGATACTAGGATACTATGCTACTAGGCTACTAGGATACTAGGCAACTTGGATACTAGGCTAATAGGCTACTAGGATAATATGATACTGGGAAACTAGTATACTAGGATAATAGGATACTGGGCTACTGGGCTACTGGGCTACTAGGCTACTAGGATACTAGGATACTATGATACTAAGCTACTAGGATACTTGGCTACTAGGATACTATGATACTGGGCTACTAGGATACTAGGATACTAGGCTACTAGGATACCAGGCTACTAGGATACTAGGATACTAGGCTAATAGGCTACTAGGATACTAGGATACTAGGATACTAGGATACTAGGATACTAGGCAACTAGGATACTAGGCTACTATGATATTAGGCTAATGGACTACTAGGATACAAGGATACTGGGCTATTGGGCTACTAGGCTACTAGGATACTAGGCTATATGGATACTAGGCTGCTAGGATACTAGGATACTAGGATACTAGGATACTAGGCTACTAGGATACTAGGATTCTAGGCAACTAGGATACTAGGCTTCTAGGATACTATGCTACTGGGCTACTAGGATACTAGGATACTGGGCTATTGGGCTACTAGGGTACTAGGATACTAGGCTATTTGGATATTAGGCTGCTAGCATACTAGGATACTAGGATACTAGGATACTAGGCTACTAGGCTACTAGGCTACTAGGATACTAGGCTACTTGGATACTGGGCTACTATGCTACAGGGATACTAGGATACTGGAATACTAGGCTACTATGCTACTGGGCTACTAGGATACTATGCTACTGGACTACTAGGCTACTATGCTACTGGGCTACTAGGATACTATGCTACTGGGCTACTAGTATACTAGGATACTAGGCTACTAGGATAATCGGATAATAGGCTACTAGGATACTAGGATACTAGGCTACTGGGCTACTAGGATACTAGGATACTAGGCTACTAGGATACTAGGATACTAGGATACTAGGATACTAGGCGACTAGGCTACTAGGATACTAGGATACGAGGATACTAGGATAATAGGCTACTAGGATACATGGCTACTAGGATACTAGGCTACTAGGATACTAGGATACTAGGATACTAGGCTACTAGGACACTAGGGTACTAGTCTACTAGGATACTAGGCTACTAGGATACTAGGATACTAGGCTACTAGGCTACTAGGCTACTAGGACACTAGGATACTAGGATACTAGGCTACTGGGCTACTAGGATACTAGGCTACTAGGCTACTAGGACACTAGGATACTAGGATACTAGGCTACTGGGCTACTAGGATACTAGGATACTAGGCTACTAGGATACTAGGCTACTATGATACTAGGATACTAGGATAATGGGATACTAGGCTACAAGGCTACTAGGATAATAGGATACTAGGCTACTAGGCTACTAGGATACTATGATACTAGGATACTAGGGTACTAGGCTACTAGGATACTATGCTACTAGGATACTGGGCTACTGGGCTACTAGGATACTAGGATACTAGGATACTAGGCTACTAGGCTACTAGGCTACTAGGATACTAGGATACAAGGCTACTAGGATACTAGAATACGGTGGTCCTCTGTAGCTCAGCTGGTAGAGCACGGCGCTTGTAACGCCAAGGTAGTGGGTTCGATCCCCGGGACCTCCCATACTCAAAAAAAATGTATGCACGCATGACTGTAAGTCGCTTTGGATAAAAGCGTCTGCTAAATGGCATATTATTATTATTATAATACTGGGCTACTAGGATAGTAGGCTACTATGCTACTAGGATACTTGGCTACTAGGATACTGGGCTACTAGGATACTAGGCTACTAGGATTCTAGGATACTAGGATACTATGCTACTAGGCTACTAGGTTACTAGGCTACTTGGATACTAGGCTATTAGGCTACTAGGATACTAGGATACTAGGAAATTAGTATACTAGGATACTAGGATACTAGGCTAGTAGGATACTAGGATTCTAGGAAACTAGGATACCAGGCTACTAGGATACTAGGCTACTGGGCTACTAGGATACTAGGATAATGGGCTATTGGGCTACTAGGCTACTAGGATACTAGGCTATTTGGATAGTAGGCTGTTAGGATATTAGGATACTAGGATACTAGGATACTAGGCTACTAGGACACTAGGATTCTAAGGCAACTAGGATACTAGGCTACTAGGATACCAGGCTACTGGGCTACTTGGATACTAGGCTACTAGGATACTAGCATACTAGGATACTAGGATACTAAGCTACTAGGCTACTAGTATACTAGGATAATAAGCTACCAGGCTACTGGGCTACTAGGCTACTAGGATATTAGGATACTAGGCTACTAGGATATTAGGATAGTAGGCTACTAGGATACTAGGCTACTAGGATACTAGGATACTAGGATACTAGGCTACTAGGACACTAGGTTAATAGGATACTAGGCTACTAGGCTACTGGGCTACTAGGCTACTAGGATACTAGGCTACTAGGATACTAAGATACTAGGATACTAGGCTACTAGGATACTAGGCTACTAGGATACTAGGATACTGTGCTACTGGGCTACTAGGATACTAGGATACTAGTATTCTATGCTACTAGACTACTAGGATATTAGGATACTAGGCTACATGGCTAATAGGATAATAGACTACTAGGATACTATGGTACTAGGCTACTAGGCCACTAGGATACTAGGATACTATGATACTAGGTTACTAGGCTACTAGGATACTAGGCTACTAGGCTACTAGGACACTAGGATACTAGGATACTAAGTGACTAGGCTACTATGATACTAGGATACTAGGCTACTGGGCTACTAGGATACTAGGCTACTAGGCTACTAGGGTACTAGGATACTAGGCTACTAGGATACTAGGCTACTAGGCTACTAGGATGCTAGGATACTAGGATACTATGCTACTAGGCTACAAGGATACTAGGCTACTTGGATACTATGTTAATAGGCTACTAGGATACTAGGGAACTAGTATACAAGGATGCTAGGATACTAGGATACTAGGCTACTAGGATACTAGGATACTAGGCTAATAGGCTAATAGGATACTAGGATACTAGGATACTAGGAAACTAGTATACTAGGATACTAGGATACTAGAATACTAGGCTACTAGGATAATTGGCTACTCGGATACTAGGATACTAGGATACTAGGCGACTAGGATACTCGGCTACTCGGATACTAGGATACTAGGATACTAGGATACTAGGAAACTAGGCTACTGGGCTACTAGGATACTAGGATACTAGGATACTAGGATACTATGCTACAAGTCTACTAGCAAACTAGGATACTAGGATACTAGACGACTAGGCTACTAGAATACTAGTATACCAGGGATACTAGGATAAAAGGCTACTAGGCTACATGGCTACTAGGATACTAAGATACTAGGATACTAGGGCTACTAGGATAGTAGGCTACTAGGCTACTAGGATACTAGGATACTAGGATACTAGGATACTAGGCTACTAGGCTACTAGGATAATAGGCTACTAGGCTACTAGAACACTCAGGATACTAGGATACTAAGCGACTAGGCTACTAAGATACTAGGATACAAGGCTACTAGAATACTAGGATACGACGATAATAAGCTACTAGGAATACTAGGATCTCTAGGCTCACCAGGCTACTTGTCTACTAGGATACTAGGATACTATGCTACTAGGATACTAGGCAACTGGGCTACTATGATACTATGCTACTAGGATACTAGGATACTAGGATACTAGGCTACTAGGATACTATGATACAAGGCTACTAGGATACTAGGCTACTGGGCTACTAGGATACTAGGCTACTAGGATACTGGGCTACTGGGATACTAGGCCACTAAGCTTTTAGGATACTAGGATACTAGGCTACTAGGATACTAGGATACTAGGCTACTAGGATACTAGGATACTAGGCTACTAGGATACTAGGATACTAGGATACTAGTATACTAGGCTACTAGGATACTAGGATGCTAGGCTACTAGGATACTAGGCTACTAGGATACTGGGCTACTGGGCTACTAGGCTAGTATGATACTAGGATACTAGGATACTAGGTTACTAGGATACTAGGATACTATGCTACTGGGCTACTAGGATACTAGGATACTAGGCTACTAGGATACCAGGCTACTAGGATACTAGGATACTAGGCTAATAGGCTACTAGGATACTAGGATACTAGGATACTAGGATACTAGGATACTAGGCAACTAGGATACTAGGTTACTAGGATATTAGGCTACTGGGCTACTAGGATACAAGGATACTGGGCTATTGGGCTACTAGGCTACTAGGATACTAGGCTATATGGAAACTAGGCTGCTAGGATACTAGGATACTAGGATACTAGGATACTAGGCTACTAGGATACTAGGATTCTAGGCAACTAGGATACTAGGCTTCTAGGACACTATGCTACTGGGCTACCAGGATACCAGGATACTGGGCTATTGGGCTACTAGGGTACTAGGATACTAGGCTATTTGGATATTAGGCTGCTAGCATACTAGGATACTAGGATACTAGGATACTAGGCTACTAGGCTACTAGGCTACTAGGATACTAGGCTACTTGGATACTGGGCTACTATGCTACAGGGATACTAGGATACTGGAATACTAGGCTACTATGCTACTGGGCTACTAGGATACTATGCTACTGGACTACTAGGCTACTATGCTACTGGGCTACTAGGATACTATGCTGCTGGGCTACTAGTATACTAGGATACTAGGCTACTAGGATAATCGGATAATAGGCTACTAGGATACTAGGATACTAGGCTACTGGGCTACTAGGATACTAGGATACTAGGCTACTAGGATACTAGGATACTAGGATACTAGGATACTAGGCGACTAGGCTACTAGGATACTAGGATACGAGGATACTAGGATAATAGGCTACTAGGATACATGGCTACTAGGATACTAGGCTACTAGGATACTAGGATACTAGGATACTAGGCTACTAGGACACTAGGGTACTAGTCTACTAGGATACTAGGCTACTAGGATACTAGGATACTAGGCTACTAGGCTACTAGGCTACTAGGACACTAGGATACTAGGATACTAGGCTACTGGGCTACTAGGATACTAGGCTACTAGGCTACTAGGACACTAGGATACTAGGATACTAGGCTACTGGGCTACTAGGATACTAGGATACTAGGCTACTAGGATACTAGGCTACTATGATACTAGGATACTAGGATAATGGGATACTAGGCTACAAGGCTACTAGGATAATAGGATACTAGGCTACTAGGCTACTAGGATACTATGATACTAGGATACTAGGGTACTAGGCTACTAGGATACTATGCTACTAGGATACTGGGCTACTGGGCTACTAGGATACTAGGATACTAGGATACTAGGCTACTAGGCTACTAGGCTACTAGGATACTAGGATACAAGGCTACTAGGATACTAGAATACGGTGGTCCTCTGTAGCTCAGCTGGTAGAGCACGGCGCTTGTAACGCCAAGGTAGTGGGTTCGATCCCCGGGACCTCCCATACTCAAAAAAAATGTATGCACGCATGACTGTAAGTCGCTTTGGATAAAAGCGTCTGCTAAATGGCATATTTATTATTATAATACTGGGCTACTAGGATAGTAGGCTACTATGCTACTAGGATACTTGGCTACTAGGATACTGGGCTACTAGGATACTAGGCTACTAGGATTCTAGGATACTAGGATACTATGCTACTAGGCTACTAGGTTACTAGGCTACTTGGATACTAGGCTATTAGGCTACTAGGATACTAGGATACTAGGAAATTAGTATACTAGGATACTAGGATACTAGGCTAGTAGGATACTAGGATTCTAGGAAACTAGGATACCAGGCTACTAGGATACTAGGCTACTGGGCTACTAGGATACTAGGATAATGGGCTATTGGGCTACTAGGCTACTAGGATACTAGGCTATTTGGATAGTAGGCTGTTAGGATATTAGGATACTAGGATACTAGGATACTAGGCTACTAGGACACTAGGATTCTAAGGCAACTAGGATACTAGGCTACTAGGATACCAGGCTACTGGGCTACTTGGATACTAGGCTACTAGGATACTAGCATACTAGGATACTAGGATACTAAGCTACTAGGCTACTAGTATACTAGGATAATAAGCTACCAGGCTACTGGGCTACTAGGCTACTAGGATATTAGGATACTAGGCTACTAGGATATTAGGATAGTAGGCTACTAGGATACTAGGCTACTAGGATACTAGGATACTAGGATACTAGGCTACTAGGACACTAGGTTAATAGGATACTAGGCTACTAGGCTACTGGGCTACTAGGCTACTAGGATACTAGGCTACTAGGATACTAAGATACTAGGATACTAGGCTACTAGGATACTAGGCTACTAGGATACTAGGATACTGTGCTACTGGGCTACTAGGATACTAGGATACTAGTATTCTCATGCTACTAGACTACTAGGATATTAGGATACTAGGCTACATGGCTAATAGGATAATAGACTACTAGGATACTATGGTACTAGGCTACTAGGCCACTAGGATACTAGGATACTATGATACTAGGTTACTAGGCTACTAGGATACTAGGCTACTAGGCTACTAGGACACTAGGATACTAGGATACTAAGTGACTAGGCTACTATGATACTAGGATACTAGGCTACTGGGCTACTAGGATACTAGGCTACTAGGCTACTAGGGTACTAGGATACTAGGCTACTAGGATACTAGGCTACTAGGCTACTAGGATACTAGGATACTAGGATACTATGCTACTAGGCTACAAGGATACTAGGCTACTTGGATACTATGTTAATAGGCTACTAGGATACTAGGGAACTAGTATACAAGGATGCTAGGATACTAGGATACTAGGCTACTAGGATACTAGGATACTAGGCTAATAGGCTAATAGGATACTAGGATACTAGGATACTAGGAAACTAGTATACTAGGATACTAGGATACTAGAATACTAGGCTACTAGGATAATTGGCTACTCGGATACTAGGATACTAGGATACTAGGCGACTAGGATACTCGGCTACTCGGATACTAGGATACTAGGATACTAGGATACTAGGAAACTAGGCTACTGGGCTACTAGGATACTAGGATACTAGGATACTAGGATACTATGCTACAAGTCTACTAGCAAACTAGGATACTAGGATACTAGACGACTAGGCTACTAGAATACTAGTATACTAGGATACTAGGATAAAAGGCTACTAGGCTACATGGCTACTAGGATACTAAGATACTAGGATACTAGGCTACTAGGATAGTAGGCTACTAGGCTACTAGGATACTAGGATACTAGGATACTAGGATACTAGGCTACTAGGCTACTAGGATAATAGGCTACTAGGCTACTAGAACACTAGGATACTAGGATACTAAGCGACTAGGCTACTAAGATACTAGGATACAAGGCTACTAGAATACTAGGATACGACGATAATAAGCTACTAGGAATACTAGGATTCTAGGCTACCAGGCTACTTGTCTACTAGGATACTAGGATACTATGCTACTAGGATACTAGGCAACTGGGCTACTATGATACTATGCTACTAGGATACTAGGATACTAGGATACTAGGCTACTAGGATACTATGATACAAGGCTACTAGGATACTAGGCTACTGGGCTACTAGGATACTAGGCTACTAGGATACTGGGCTACTGGGATACTAGGCCACTAAGCTTTTAGGATACTAGGATACTAGGCTACTAGGATACTAGGATACTAGGCTACTAGGATACTAGGATACTAGGCTACTAGGATACTAGGATACTAGGATACTAGTATACTAGGCTACTAGGATACTAGGATGCTAGGCTACTAGGATACTAGGCTACTAGGATACTGGGCTACTGGGCTACTAGGCTAGTATGATACTAGGATACTAGGATACTAGGTTACTAGGATACTAGGATACTATGCTACTGGGCTACTAGGATACTAGGATACTAGGATACTAGGGTACTAGGCTACTATGATACTAGGCGACTAGGCTACTATGATACTAGGATACTAGGCTACTAGGATACTAGGATACTATGCTACTGGCCTACTAGGATACTAGGATACTAGGATACTAGGATACTAGGCTACTAGGATACTAGGCTACTAGACTACTATGATACTATGCTACTGTGCTACTAGGATACTAGGATACTAGGCTACTAGGATACTAGGCTACTAGGATACTCGGCTACTCGGACACTATGATACTAGGATACTAGGCTACTAGGATACTAGGCTACTCGGATACTAGTGTATTAGGATACTGGGATAATAGGATACTAGGCTACTAGGCTACTAGGATACTAGGCTACTAGGATACTAGGATACTAGGCTACTAGGCTACTAGGATACTAGGCTACTAGGATACTAGGATACTAGGCTACTAGGATACTAGGATACTAGGATACTGGGATAATAGGCTACTAGGCTACTAGGATACTCGGATACTAGTGTATTAGGATACTGGGATAATATGATACTAGGATACTAGGATACTAGGCTGCTAGGATACTAGGCTACTAGGATACTAGGCTACTAGGCTACTAGGATACTAGGCTACTAGGATACCAGGCTACTAGTATACTAGGATACTAGGATACTAGGATACTAGGCTACTAGGATACTAGTCTACTAGGATACTAGGATAATTGGCTACTAGGCTACTAGGATACTAGGCTACTAGGATACTAGGCTACTAGTATACTAGGATACTAGGCTGCTAGGATACTAGGATACTAGGCTACTAGGCTACTATGATACTAGGCTACTAGGATACTAGGATACTAGGCTACTAGGATACTAGTCTACTAGGATACTAGGATAATAGGCTACTAGGCTACTAGGATACTAGGATACTAGGGTACTAGGATACTAGGATACTAGGATACTAGGCTGCTAGGATACTAGGCTACTAGGATACTAGGCTACTAGGCTACTAGGATACTAGGCTACTAGGATACTAGTATACTAGGATACTAGGATAAAAGGCTACTAGGCTACATGGCTACTAGGATACTAAGATACTAGGATACTAGGCTACTAGGATAGTAGGCTACTAGGCTACTAGGATACTAGGATACTAGGATACTAGGATAATAGGCTACTAGGCTACTAGAACACTAGGATACTAGGATACTAAGCGACTAGGCTACTAGGATAGTAGGATACAAGGCTACTAGGATACTAGGATACGACGATAATAAGCTACTAGGATACTAGGATTCTAGGCTACTAGGCTACTTGTCTACTAGGATACTAGGATGCTAGGATACTAGGATACTATGCTACTAGGATACTAGGCTACTGGGCTACTATGATACTATGCTACTAGGATACTAGGATACTAGGCTACTAGGATACTAGGATACAAGGCTACTAGGATACTAGGCTACTGGGCTACTAGGATACTAGGCTACTAGGATACTGGGCTAATGGGATACTAGGCCACTAAGCTTTTAGGATACTAGGATACTAGGCTACTAGGATACTAGGATACTAGGCTACTAGGATACTAGGATACTAGGATACTAGTATACTAGGCTACTAGGATACTAGGATACTAGGCTACTAGGATACTAGGCTACTAGGATACTGGGCTACTGGGCTACTAGGCTACTAGGATACTAGGATACTAGGATACTATGCTACTGGGCTACTAGGATACTAGGATACTAGGATACTAGGCTACTAGGCTACTATGATACTAGGCGACTAGGCTACTATGATACTAGGATACTAGGCTACTAGGATACTAGGATACTATGCTACTGGGCTACTAGGATACTAGGCTACTAGGATACTGGGCTACTGGGCTACTAGGCTACTAGGATACTAGGATACTAGGATACTATGCTACTGGGCTACTAGGATACTAGGATACTAGGATACTAGGCTACTAGGCTACTATGATACTAGGCGACTAGGCTACTATGATACTAGGATACTAGGCTACTAGGATACTAGGATACTATGCTACTGGGCTACTAGGATACTAGGATACTAGGATACTAGGCTACTAGGATACTAGGCTACTAGACTACTATGTTACTATGCTACTGTGCTACTAGGATACTAGGATACTAGGATACTAGGCTACTAGGATACTCGGCTACTCGGACACTATGATACTAGGATACTAGGCTACTAGGATGCTCGGCTACTCGGATACTAGTGTATTAGGATACTGGGATAATAGGATACTAGGCTACTAGGCTACTAGGATACTAGGATACTAGGATACTAGGCTACTAGGCTACTAGGATACTAGGCTACTAGGATACTAGGATACTAGGCTACTAGGATACTAGTCTACTAGGATACTAGGATAATAGGCTACTAGGCTACTAGGATACTAGGCTACTAGGGTACTAGGATACTAGGATACTAGGATACTAGGCTGCTAGGATACTAGGCTACTAGGATACTAGGCTACTAGGCTACTAGGATACTAGGCTACTAGGATACTAGGCTACTAGTATACTAGGATACTAGGCTGCTAGGATACTAGGCTACTAGGATACTAGGCTACTAGGATATTAGGCTACAAGGATACTAGGAAACTTTTTGCCAGTGGCTTGTATTCATGGATGCCAAGGGTAGCCAGGCTTCCCCAAATATTTGCCAAAAAATAAAACATTAATGTTTTCATAAGTTTCTGTCAATTCGCCAGTGACTGAATCACACTAGAGAAATCATCCGAGCGAGGGAAACAGCACCTCTCTGTCTCAGTATGTGTAGCCCATGTATCTGATGCTGTCTGGACCAAAAGTGTATAAAATGTTGCTGCCGTAGCATTTGATTGATTGATGCCAGCAGGCATTTGGCCTCCCTTGATAAAACAACATTTAAAAGAATCAGCCAATCAGTGTTGAGCTGAGCTCAACTGTGGGTTGTCCTGGTGCAAGTTTTTGGTAAATGCCAATTTGTTCGTGAAAACTGGCGCACGCATGCTTTGGGGCATATTTTGTGCATACACAACGTATATAAATGAGGCCCCTGATCATTTGAACATGTATTCATTGGACTTGATTCATGAAATGTGTAAACAACAGTAACTCCATGTGTCCAAAGACTAGATATAGTACAATATCAAAAACTCACATTGTAGACAAACGCTTTGGCCGATTTAAAACATGTCGTCAGATTTGGCCATCAGTAAGCTTAGAGAACATATGTATTATAAGACATTTCCGTTGTGGACATGAATGGCTAATTTTGAAAGATAACTGCGAAGATAACGATTTTATCATTATGTTTGGTATGAGACACCATATATGCTCCTTTGATGTTAATGCGGCAGGTAGCTTAGTGGGTAAGAGCGTTGTGCCAGTAACCGAAAGGTCGCTGGTTCTAATCCCCGAGCCGACTAGGTGAAAAATCTGTCGATGTGCCCTTAAGCAAGGCACTTAACCCTAATTGCTGATGTAAGTCGCTCTGGATAAGAGCGTCTGCTAAATGACTAAAATGTAAAATGTAAATGTTAATTCTACCATTTCAGTTGCAAAAGATGAGTGAAACAAAACTGCTTTAAGTTCAACCAAACTTGACGATGCTGACCTTGATGTCATGGTTTCTCAAAGACTTTTACTAACAGTACAGTCATTCATTTTGACTGCGCCAAATGCTGTTACTATACTGTTGGAGAAATGCAGAACAGGCCCGATATTAAGATGACAAGTATCACGCTAATTATGTTTTCCCCTCTCAGAAGACAGTCTGTATTTGTCTCTTCTTTTGATTTACACACACACACACATACACACATACACACACACACACACACACACACACACACACACCCTGCACAACGTGAGGTTCTTGTCACACAGACACAGATACATTAACAGGCACATCACTGATAAGACTCTCAACAGACCAAAGGAATGAGTATCAAGGTCTGATGATGTTGGAGTGAGAACATTCTTACCAACTCATGTGGATCAGTGGGTGTCATTTAAACTAAATTAAAACGTAAATACTTATTGTTAGTTTAGGGTATTACGCATTTGAACATATGCCATTCGGTATGCATTATGCACCGCGTCATGGGAATATGTTAGATAAAGACCTGTTCATTGTTGTAGCTTTATTGAAGTCAATTTGAACCTTCTCTGTTCCAGATAACAACCAGCTCTGGCAGTGAGTTCCTTCTCCAGGCTGACAATTACCACACTATTTCTAAATGGCATGATGCTATTAAAAGGACAACTGACAACTTGGTAAGCAGTTTGCTGTTTCCTATAAACGGTGAATCTGAAGTTATAACATTTCTGAAGTCTTTATGATTTTGCACATTGAAATGATGACTATAAATCATTCAGAACATTGTTTAGTCATACCATGCTACCCAAAATGAAAGTAAAACAATTCCATAAATCATTGACTCAAGTTTGATTTAATGTTCCACGTTGTGCAGATAATCACATTGACATGCTTTACTGAATGATGAGTGATAATAATGAGATACGCAGCCAGTGACCTTTGTACTGAAATGTTTTAACCTCCTTTCTGTTATAGTCTAAAGGAGCTGCAGGGAAGGCCTCTGATAGGCCTGGCATACGGAGGGCAAACAGCACAGAGTACCTACCCAGACATGGGTTGCCTAGCAAGACACTGTCACTGCCAAGACCTGCACCTGAGTCCCCCTGCACAAAGGAACCCAAACCTGAACACAGACGCTCACACAGTAAGTTGTCTCTAATGACTAGCTATTTCTACTACGGGTTGCTTTATTCAAAACAGTTATTGACGTGGTAGTAGCTTGAACTCGCTGATTAAAAGCTGTCTCTTATCTGTAATACTGTAGGTATTTAATGACTCAAATAACGTTTTCTAAGGTAGTGGTTGTTCATATATTTGCATAATATACAGTGCCTTCGAAAAATATTCAGACCCCTTGATTTTTTCCATGTTTGGTTACGTTACAGCCTTATTCTCAAATTGATGAAATCGTTTTTTCCCCTCACCAATCTACACACAATACCCCATAATGACAAAGCAAAAACAGGTTTTTAGAAATTGTATAAAAAAAATTACAATAACTGAAATATCACATTTACATAAGTATTCAGACCCTTTACTCAGTACTTTGTTGAATCACCTTTGGAAGCGATTACAACCTCAAGTCTTCTTGGGTATGGCGCTACAAGCTTGGCGCACCTGTATTTGGGAAGTTTCTCCCATTATTCTCTGCAGATCCTCTCAAGTTCTGTCAGGATGGATGAGGAGCGTCGCTGCACAGCTATTTTCAGGTCTCTCCAGAGATGTTCGATCGGGTTCAAGTCCGGACTCTGGCTGGGCCACTCAAGGACATTCAAAGACTTGTCCCGAAGCCACTCCTGCGTTGTCTTGGCTGTGTGCTTAGGGTCGTTTTCCTGTTGGAACCTTCGCCCCATTCTGAAGTCCTGAGCGCTCTGGAGCAGGTTTTCATCAAGGATCTCTCTGTTCTTTGCTCTGTTCATCTTTGCCTTGATCCTGACTAGTCTCCCAGTCCCTGCCGCTGAAAAACATCCCCACAGCATGATGCTGCCACCACCATGTTTCACCTTAGGGATGGTGCCAGATTTCCTCCAGACGTGACGCTTGGCATTCAGGTCAAAGAGTTCAATCTTGGTTTCATCAGACCAGAAAATCTTGTTTCTCATGGTCTGAGATTCTTTAGGGGACTTTTGGCAAACTCCAAGCGGGCTGTCATGTGCCTGTTTCTGAGGAGTGGCTTCCGTCTGGCCACATAAAGGCCTGATTGGTGGAGTGCTGCAGAGATGGTTGTCCTTCTGGAAGGTTCTCCCATCTCCACAGAGGAACTCCAGAGCTCTGTCAGAGTGACCATCAGGTTCATGGTCACCTCCCTGACCAAGGCCCTTCTCCCCTGATTGCTCAGTTTGGCCGGGCGGCCAGCTCTAGGACGAGTCTTGGTGGTTCCAAACTTCTTCCATTTAAGAATGATGGAGGCCACTGTGTTCTTGGGGACCTTCAATGCTGCAGACATGTTTTGGTACCCTTCCCCAGATCTGTGCCTCGAAACAATCCTGTCTCGGAGCTCTACAGACAATTCCTTTGACCTCATTACATTTACATTACATTTTAGTCATTTAGCAGACGCTCTCATGGCTTGGTTTTGGCTCTGACATGCACTGTCAACTGTGGGACCTTATATAGACAGGTGTGTGCCTTTCCAAATCATGTCCAATCAATTGAATTTACCACATGTGGACTCCAATCAAGTTGTAGAAACATCTCAAGGATGATCAATGGAAACAGGATGCACCTGAGCTCAATTTCGAGTCTCATAGCAAAGGGTCTGAATATTTATGTAAATAAGGTATTTTTGTTTTTTATGGTTAATACATTTACAAAAATGTCTAAAAACCTGTTTCCGCTTTGTCATTATGGGGTATTGTGTGTAGATTGCTGACAATTTTTATTTATTTAATCCATTTTAGAATAAGGCTGTAACGTAACAAAATGTGGAAAAGTCAAGGGGTCTGAATACTTTCCGAAGGCGCTGTATGTGTTTTAATTTTCCTTACCCACCAACGTGATAGGGTCTGACAGCCTCCCTGATTTTCAGTGACACATATTGTGTTTTTTGAGATGTGCCCAAAATGTGTGCGGCATCTATTCATTTAGAAGATTACTCTTGTAGGAACATGACACAAGAACATGCTAATTACCATTATGTCAGCATATGTCAAGTAGCAATTATGGTAATCCCTATCAATGGTTCAAATCAATCTCGTCACCTTAAGCACTGCGAGAGGAATATATTGATGTTGGATGATCATATTAAAATATCTCAATAGGGACCAGGGACACAGAGGTCCAGTATATTATTGGTATACTGAGCTGCTTGAACCTTTGATTGTTGCTTGATTGTAGTTATGTTCATGTTAATTTATGCACATGAAAAAGACAGTCCCGGAGAGCATCACAGATAGCAATTATTTCCACTGTAGTTGCTACTGTATGTTTTCAGAAAATTAGAAACAATCACCTGACAACAATATTATTTGCTTTGCATCTCTGTGTACCCCAAATGTACTGTAAGACATATCTCAAACGTGTTTCTTGGATGACAAAGCTAGTCCATAGACAAAGCTAGTCCATAGACAAAGCTAGTCCATAGACAAAATAGGTCATTTGAATTAAAATTGGGAAGAGCAGTGTTTGTTTTTATTAGATTGACAAGCAGGGCCTGGACTTTCAAAAACAGCAGGAATTCCTTTAGACACGGAAAAGTTCAATTGGAGTGAATACTAGTAAAAGACAGCCATGGGAGAGATTCATTTATAAATAACAGTGGGAATATAAGGAGAGAGGAAGAGTGAGGGTCAGGTAGAGAGATGAGGCGAACAATAATATCAACCTCCACTTTGCTAGTTGAACAACCAGGCCCTAGGCTATAGCATTGCAGAGGCATATACGCCTACTGATCCTTTCTAAAGACAAACGTAAACGTTGTAGCTTTCCCTTTCACTTCATTTAACCGTGTGTCTCTTTCTCTGTGTGTTCCTGACAAGTGTTCAAGTCTTCCAAGCTCAACTATAGCATGTCGGACAGTGCTGATAAGAATGGGGTGAAGAACAGACTCAAAAAGTTCATCACAAGACGGCCCTCTATGAAGACTCTACAGGAGAAAGGCATCATCAAAGGTATCAGAGTATTCTGCCAGGATACATTGATTCTTTTCCACCACACCACACATTTTGAGAGGAACATAAATCTTTCAAAATGTATTACACATTGTATTGTATCTTCTTTCAATTTGGACAACCCTTCAATGAGGAAGAGTTGACGTAACTGTAGCTGTGCATTCTATAGAATAAGTAATGACGACACCATTTTGTATACATCTGGCCCTTCATTGGACACTGTGTTAACATACCTCCAAACGAGCTTCAATGCCATACAACACTCCTTCTGTAGCCTCCAACTGCTCTTAAACGCTAGTAAAACTAAATGCATGCTCTTCAATCGAACGCTGCTTGCACCCGCTGGCCTGACTAGAATCACTACTCTCGGCGGGTCTGACTTAGAATATGTGGACAACTACAAATACCTAGGTGTCTTGTTAGACTCCTTCCAGACTCACATTGAGCATCTCAAATCCAAATTTAAATCTAGAATTGGCTTCCTATTTCGCAACAAAGCTTCCTTCACTCATGCTGCCAAACATGCCCTCGTCAAACTGACTATCCTACCGATCCTTGACTTCGGCGATGTAATTTACAAAATAGCCTCCAACACTCTACTCAGCAAATTGGATGTAGTCTATCTGTTATGATTTAACTGGATAGAACCCAAATGCAGACAAGTACACCAAGCCAGAGAAGTTTTAACAGGTTTATTATAATGTTCAATAGTCCAGGTTTCCAATAAATGGGGAAGAGCAAGTCCAGGTTACAGGGAGGGTACAGATCCAGGTCAGGGCAGGTGTGGTACCGTAATGTCCTAGTGTCCGTGGTGAGTCCAAAGGAGAGGCCCGATAGTGGAGAGCAGGATGGTGGTGGCAGGAGTGAAGTGTAGGCAGGAGTCAGGTTCCAAATATATGGTTGTCTTGACTATGATCTGACGATGAGTGGAAAGTTTGACCGGGTCTTAAAGGCTGAGGTGATTATGGTGAATGAGCTGCAGCTGGAACCCTGACTCCCGCACACCAGACTTCACTCCTGCAATCAAGGACAGACAGAGGGGAGGGAGAGAGCAGAGAGAGAGCTACCTAGCAGCAGTAGGCCTAACACTATCACAGTGCCATCCGTTTTGTCACCAAAGCCCCATATACTACCCACCATTGTGACCTGTACGCTCTCGTTGGCTGGCCCTCACTACATATTCGTCGCCAAACCCACTGGCTCCAGGTCATCTATAAATCACAGCTAGGCAAATCCCCGCCTTATCTTAGCTCATTGGTCACCATAGCAACACCCACCCGTAGACTGCGCTTCAGCAGGTATACAGTGGGGGAAAAAAGTATTTAGTCAGCCACCAATTGTGCAAGTTCTCCCACTTAAAAAGATGAGAGAGGCCAGTAATTGTCATCGTAGGTACACGTCAACTATGACAGACAAATTGAGGAAAAAAAATCCAGAAAATCACATTGTAGGATTTTTTATTAATTTATTTGCAAATTATGGTGGAAAATAAGTATTTGGTCACCTACAAACAAGCAAGATTTCTGGCTCTCACAGACCTGTAACTTCTTCTTTAAGAGGCTCCTCTGTCCTCCACTCGTTACCTGTATTAATGGCACCTGTTTGAACTTGTTATCAGTATTAAAGACACCTGTCCACAACCTCAAACAGTCACACTCCAAACTCCACTATGGCCAAGACCAAATAGCTGTCAAAGGACACCAGAAACAAAATTGTAGACCTGCACCAGGCTGGGAAGACTGAATCTGCAATAGGTAAGCAGCTTGGTTTGAAGAAATCAACTGTGGGAGCAATTATTAGGAAATGGAAGACATACAAGACCACTGATAATCTCCCTCGATCTGGGGCTCCACGCAAGATCTCACCCCATGGGGTCAAAATGATCACAAGAATGGTTAGCAAAAATCCCAGAACCACACGGGGGGACCTAGTGAATGACCTGCAGAGAGCTGGGACCAAAGTAACAAAGCCTACCATCAGTAACACACTACGCCGCCAGGGACTCAAATCCTGCAGTGCCAGATGTGTCCCCCTGCTTAAGCCAGTACATGTCCAGGCCCGTCTGAAGTTTGCTAGAGTGCATTTGGATGATCCAGAAGAGGATTGGGAGAATGTCATATGGTCAGATGAAACCAAAATAGAACTTTTTGGTAAAAACTCAACTCGTCGTGTTTGGAGGACAAAGAATGCTGAGTTGCATCCAAAGAACACCAAACCTACTGTGAAGCATGGGGGTGGAAACATCATGCTTTGGGGCTGTTTTTCTGCAAAGGGACCAGGACGACTGATCCGTGTAAAGGAAAGAATGAATGGGGCCATGTATCGTGAGATTTTGAGTGAAAACCTCCTTCCATCAGCAAGGGCATTGAAGATATAACGTGGCTGGGTCTTTCAGCATGACAATGATCCCAAACACACCGCCCGGGCAACGAAGGAGTGGCTTCGTAAGAAGCATTTCAAGGTCCTGGAGTGGCCTAGCCAGTCTCCAGATCTCAACCCCATAGAAAATATTTGGAGGGAGTTGAAAGTCCGTGTTGCCCAGCGACAGCCCCAAAACATCACTGCTCTAGAGGAGATCTGCATGGAGGAATGGGCCAAAATACCAGCAACAGTGTGTGAAAACCTTGTGAAGACTTACAGAAAACGTTTGACCTGTGTCATTGCCAACAAAGGGTATATAACAAAGTATTGAGAAACTTTTGTTATTGAACAAATACTTATTTTCCACCATAATTTGCAAATAAATTCATTAAAAATCCTACAATGTGATTTTCTCTTTTTTTTTTCTTCTCATTTTGTCTTTCATAGTTGACGTGTACCTATGATGAAAATTACAGGCCTCTCTCATCTTTTTAAGTGGGAGAACTTGCACAATTGGTGGCTGACTAAATACTTTTTTCCCCCACTGTATCTCACTGGTCATCTCCAAAGCCAACACCTCCTTTGGCCGCCATTCCTTCCAGTTCTCTGCTGCCAATGACTGGAACGAAGTGCAAAAATCTCTGAATCTGGAGACTCTTATCTCCCTTACTAACTTTAAGCATCAGTTGTCAGAGCAACTTACCGATTACTGCATCTGTACACAGCTCTGTAATTAGCCCACCCAACTACCTCATCCCCATATTGTTATTTACATTGTTATTTATTTTGCTCATTTGCACCCCAGTATCTCTATTTGCACATCATCTTCTGCACATCTATCACTCCAGTGTTAATACTACATTTTAATTATTTTGCACTATGGCCTATTTATTGCCTTACCTCCATAACTTACTACATTTGCACACACTGTATATAGATTTTCTATTGTGTTATTGACTGTACGTTTGGTTTATTCCATATGTAACTCGCATTGCTTTGCTTTATCTTGGCCAGGTCACAGTTGTAAATGAGAACTTGTTCTCAACTGGCTTACCTGGTTAAATAAAGGTGAAATATATATATATATATATGATAGTGAGTCTCCCCGTTTATTAGGAGTCAAAGTACAACAGAGATTGATAAAATTATACTGAATTATTTTACTTGAAAAAAAGCACACCAATCCAACCGGCAACCACATAATCCATTCCTCTAGGGGGGAACTCATTTACACAATTAAAGGCATTATTTAAGCACATTTGCGATCCTTAGAAGAAGGTAACAGTATTTGGAATTTCCCCCAGCTTCAAGGAGACCCTTTAATGTTGTGTCCACGGGACAAATGCTCGATCAAAGGGAGAGGACATTATTGACGGAATAATTGAAATACTTGGGGCAGGTGGCCCTCAGACTGTCCTTTTTGGCAGGGCTGGAGGGAAAGCCACTTCAGAGAGTGTGTTTCCTCAAATCAGGCCCCCCTCCCACCCCCCTCTTTCCTATTGTACTTCAGAATGCAAATTAAATCCATGCAAAGCGAGGGCTATTTGAATTCCTTTAGGAGGGGTAATTTTGCTCCAATTCTCTGGCCCCTCCCCCCTCCCCCTCCCCCTCCCCCTCCCCCTCGTAATTTCCCTTGCTTATCCGCTGAGCGCTGGGAAGTGGATTTTGTATGCAAAGGTGCCTTGCTCGCAGTCATTTCTGTATTTGGTGAACCCTCACCTTCCCTCAAGTGTATAAACAAGAGAGGGTGATCTTTGATGTTGCACAGTGCTAGAGAGACAGCACTGTTCCAGAACACCCATACTGTGA